>NC_084754.1:33138141-33314173 GCF_033978785.1 Entelurus aequoreus | reverse complement strand
AGCTCAATGCTATGTTATAGCTCTAGTGTAAATATGCATAAGGGACAGTTTTGTTCATAATTTGCAACTAACCCAGTTTCTCTCAAATTTGTCAAACCTGACATAACAATTTAAATGTCTCATTATTATAATGCTACAAGTAGTCATTTTCATGAGATTATTTTCTAATATAAGTGATTTGGCCCACTTAAATATTGTTTTTTTTAGTCAGCTATGTACTATAGTATGTTATGCCTGGGCGGGGGTCCTGCTTTGGAAATATTGTGTACCTCTTTCAGAGATCACATTTAGTTCCCCTTAAAACTTTCACATGTTGCATGAGATTAAGTGTACATTCCTGTAACTGTCTGTCTGTAAAATAAAAATATTTTTACTAGCAATTCTGTAATCTAGTAACATAATTTCATGATTATATCCAAACATAAAAATTCTTAATAAATGACTGTAGAATAAGCACACATCTGATTGAGGAGTCATAGTGTAACGACTTGGAATTTACACTTTATGTGTAATGTTGGGGGACGGGGGTTGAGGTGCAGGCAGCATACCCCTTCCCCTTCGAGCTCTCCTGGATGAAATTAAATTATTTTTTCCAATCATATCGGTTGATATCGGAATCGGTTATTAAGAGTTGGACAGTACCGGAGTATCGGATATCGGCAAAAAAGCCATTATCGGACATCTCTACTGTTTAGTTCTCCAAAAATATAGATTGTTAAATTTTGCTAACATTCAAAGATTAGCATCAATACAAATGGCCCATCGAATCCTAAATAACATTGCACCAGCGCCACTTAAGCTCTTTGTCCAGTTGTATCTTGTCTTTGCAGTCTATTCGATTGAATAAAAGTTGAAAGGGATTTGCAAATCATTGTATTCTGTTTTTATTTACGAATTACACAACATGCCAACTTCACTGGTTTTGGGTTTTGTAATTAATTTTTTTTAATTTCAGGCAAATTGATGCTCTGAAAAACAATGTTAATAAAGTTATTCTTTGTTTTAAGTTGTACTATATGTATTCCTTTCTTTTAAGTTGTCTTTAATAAGGATAACATGTCGTGCAGAGGTGTACTTATAACAATTTTATACACAAGCATATATTAACGGCGGAGAGTGGGGAGGGGGGGTGTGTTTTCTTCTTCGAGAGTTGTACCTGAAAATAATTGGAGAAGCACTGATCTACCCTCAGGTGAACACCTGAAGAGGACTTGTAAGTGGCAACACCTGCAAAGGGCAACAACAACAAAGCTTTTTTCACTTACCTTGCCAATAACATCGTTGCGACTGAGTCTGTCCTTGTCCATGACAGTGATGATGATGGTGGTTTCCCTCAGCACATGGGCGGGCACATCGAAGGGGAAGGACTCATTGAAGACGGGATTGAGACAGCGCTTCATCGTGACTGTCTTTTTCTTTTCTACACGCCTGTCTTTGTGCATCAGCCACACCTTCACGTAGGGATCTGCAATGTACATACCGAAGGTTGCGTGAGAGCAATGATCAAGAGCAATAAGACAAGATAGAATAGAAGAAGCATAACAGTGTACAGAAAATACTAAAACAAATAAGACAATGGAAGGTCATTCTTGAGGGTTGAGGGGCAGTTTTTCAATTACCCTCCATCGCTGATGAAAAGGGAAGGTGACGGGGGGGATACATTCACCATTTGAATGCAAGGTCAACTTATCCCATCGGCAAGGAAACATTCAGTGTAAATGAGCAAGCATTTATGAAACTAAATGTTTGGGTTAGTGAGCTAATAAAGAGACTATGAATATCTTGGATTGCAGCCGCGAGACTATTGTTGCGTCGGACCAGTTCTTCCTCCAAGGGAATCTAAGTTACTGGTCAATCCCAAGTTCTTTTGGATGACATAAAATCTGAGTAAGAAGGATCACCAGGACAGAATAGGAATATCATCAAGTTTTACTGAAATTTCAGGAGAACAACCTAGACTAATACATTCATACCGGCTTCCTAAGTTGCTCTAACACTTATACGGAAGAGCTTCCTTCTTACACAGAAAGAAAGCCCCCACCTTTCAGGGAAGGAGCACTGCCTCATTGTTCTACTGCAGATAAGATATAAGGGAGTACTCCTAGTCCTACATTCCAAGTCTTCAAGGTAACACACACAATTTACTTGCGGACAAATAGAAAGAGAACAAATGGAAAAACACTAGCTGTTTTCAAATATGACTATGAATAGAAAGAAATAACTCTTGCATATATATATATATATATATATATATATATATATATATATATATATATATATATATATATATATATATATATATATATATATATATATATATATATATATATATATATATGTATATATATATATATATATATATATATATATATATATATATATATATATATATGGGATAGGCTCCAGTGCCCCCAGCGACCCCGAAGGGAATAAGCGGTAGAAAATGGATGGATGGATATATATATATATACATTCTTCACACTATCAAACATCATTTTTAACGCCATCACCTGGTACATGTTGGTGTGTTTATGGCATTGTCACACTGGTAATGTTGAATCAAAGCATGTTTCATTCTGTTTAACATGAAGCATTTAGTAGGCTGTTAGCACCAGTTAAACTAAGCTAAGCTGAGCAAACTGCGGGTTACAAAAAATTTACAGTATTTGGGGGGGGGGGGAACAATAGCTCTATTTATAGATGTGAGAAAACTTTAATAACTGAAGCGACGAATAGACATCTGTACCCTTCAGGAAACCCGACTCCTCTCATCAGGCTCACTGAGAGAAACAGAATACACCTTCTTCTGGCAGGGGAAGCCTCCGGGTGAAACCAGAGAATACGGAGTTGGCTTTGCAGTCAAGAACACTCTACTAGGAGCAATAGTACTACCTACAGGTGGATCAGAGAGAATTTTAACCCTCTGCCTTAACACCACCATGGGACCTGTCCACCTGGTGAGTGTGTATGCACCAACACTTAGCTCCTCCCACGAAATAAAGGACAAATTCTATGATGAGTTTGAGGCGACTGTGAGAAACATCCCCAAACAAGATCAGCTCTACTTGCTTGGTGAGTTTAACGCAAGAGTTGGCTCAGATCATAACTCCTGGCCATCTTGCTTGGGTTACCGGGGCATTGGTAGAATGAACGAGAATGGGCAGCGTCTCCTTGAGTTCTGCACATTTCACAATCTCTGCATCACTAACTCATACTTTCAGTCCAAACCCCGGTCCACAAAGTCTCCTGGAGACACCCAAGATCTGGCCACTGGCACCAGTTGGACCTGATCATAACACGGCGCTCTGAACTCAGAAGTGTCCTCCAAACCCGTACCTTTCACAGTGCAGACTGTGACACCGATCATTCCCTCGTCTGCTGTAAAGTCAAACTGCAGACAAAAATTATCTACAGAGCCAAACCTAAAGGACCCCCCCGTGTGGATTGCAGCAAAGCAGCCGCTCCAACTAAAACTGCTTCCTTCAACCGTGCCTTAGAGGAATCCCTCCACCAACTACCCCAGTGCAGCTCTGCCCAGCAGTACTGGGAAAGCTTACGAGACACCATCCACACCACGGCCCTAACGGTTTTTGGCAAAAGATTGCGAAGGTCCAATGACTGGTTCGAAGCCAACGCATCTGTATTGGCACCGATACTGGAAGAAAAGCGCATCGCCCTTACCAACTACAAATGCACGTCGAGTGACAATACCCTACATGCTCTCAGGGCATCAAAAAAGAAACTGCAGAATGCCTCCCGTCGCTGTGCTAACAGCTACTGGCTACAGCTTTGCAGCAACATCCAATCAGCCGCTGACTCCGGTAACATCAAAGGCATGTACGACGGCATCAAAAAGGCCCTTGGACCATTACACCACACAACTGCTCCGCTGAAATCGGCACTGGGAGAAATCCTCACTGACCGCTCTAAACAACTCGACCGCTGGGTAGAACACTACTCCAAACTCTACGCCAGCGACAACACTGTCTCCGATGCAGCCCTCTGCCATGTTGAGTATCAACCCGTAATGGAAGAACTGGACATGGAACCAACAACTGAGGAGCTAAGCAAAGCGATTGACAGCCTAGCATGCGGTAAATCACCTGGCAGTGACGGAATCGCAGCTGAAATCCTCAAGTGTGGAAAGCCTGCTCTCCTCGACCAACTTCACAAGCTCCTCTGTCTGTGCTGGAGTGAAGGTGCTGTCCCACAGGACATGAGGGATGCTACCATCATAACCCTGTACAAGAATAAGGGAGACAGGAGTGATTGTAACAACTACCGTGGTATATCTCTACTCAGCACTACCGGCAAACTCTTTGCCAGAGTTGCACTGAATAGACTCCAGGTTCTCGCTGAGAAAATATACCCAGAATCTCAGGCATGGTTCAGAGCTGGTAGGTCTACTACTGACATGATTTTCTCTCTGAGACAGCTGCAGGAGAAGTGTAGAGAGCAGAGAAAACCACTATACATGGCATTTATTGACCTTACGAAAGCTTTCGACCTTGTGAGCAGGAGTGGCCTCTTTCAGCTGGTTGAACGAATAGGCTGTCCCCCCAAACTCCTTTGCATCCTCCAGTCCTTCCACACCGACATGCATGGCACCATCCAGTTCGATGGGTCCACATCAGACCCCTTCAAAATCTGCTGTGGTGTCAAGCAGGGATGCGTGCTGGCGCCCACCTTATTTGGGATCTTCTTTTCCCTCCTCCTGCGCCAAGCATTTGGTACAGCAACTGAAGGAGTCTACCTTCACACAAGGACAGACGGTAAACTATTCAACCTTGCCCGTCTGAAAGCCAAAACAAAGGTCAGGCCACTCGTCATCCGGGACATGCTGTTTGCTGACGACACAGTAGTGGTAGCACACTCCCAGGAGCACCTGCAAACCCTAATGGACCAGTTCACCAAAGCCTGTCAGGACTTCAGCCTGACCATCAGTCTGAGCAAAACCAAAACGATGGGACAGGGAACTGAACCACCCACCTCTATCACCATCAACAACTACACCCTGGAAGTCGTAAACACCTTCACCTACCTCGGTTCCACCATCACCGACAACCTGTCACTCGATGCCGAACTCAGTGGCCGCATCGGAAAAGCTGCCTCAACTTTTGGGAAGCTTACAGCGAGAGTATGGGAAAACAGCAAGCTCACTATCCGCACTAAGGTGCAGGTGTACAGAGCCTGTGTCACCAGCACTCTACTGTACGGCAGTGAAACCTGGACCCTATACTCCCACCAAGAGCGGCGGCTAAACATCTTTCATCTTCGCTGCCTTAGGCGTCTACTGGGCTTCACCTGGAGGAACAGGATCACAAATCAATCAGTCCTGGAAAGAGCACAGCTTCCCAGCATGTGCTCCCTACTGAGGCAGCGACGTCTCCGCTGGCTGGGCCATGTCCGGCGGATGGACGATGGGCGAATCCCAAAGGACATCCTCTATGCTGAACTCACAACTGGCAAGAGGCAGATTGGCCGTCCCCAGCTGCGTTACAAGGACGTCTGCAAACAAGGCCTCAAGTCTTTTGACATCAGCCCCAACAGCTGGGAAGATACAGCCCAGGACCGCCTTCAGTGGCAGCAGGCACTCCGCAGCGGACTGCTCAAGTCAGAAACCACCCTGGCCCAACACCATGAGGCAAAGAGGAAAAAGAGAAAGAAACAGGGCTCTGCGACACCGGCAACATCTATGGGACCGGTCTGGATATGTGACATCTGTGGCCGGGAATGTCTCTCACGAATTGGCCTACACAGCCACAGGAGACGCTGCGACAAGACCTGACTCCGAGGCACAGGAAATCAATGGTCTTCCGAGACTGCGATGCCGATGATGATATGAGATAGGCTCCAGCGCCCCCCGCGGCCCTGAAGGGAATAAGCGGTAGAAAATGGATGGATGGATATATATATATGAACCCGTTCTCAAACAATGGCAATAAAACTATTCTGATTCTGATTCTGATATATATATATATATATATACATTCTTCACACTATCAAACATCATTTTTAACGCCATCACCTGGTACATGTTGGTGTGTTTATGGCATTGTCACACTGGTAATGTTGAATCAAAGCATGTTTCATTCTGTTTAACATGAAGCATTTAGTAGGCTGTTAGCGCCAGTTAAACTAAGCTAAGCTGAGCAAACTGCGGGTTACAAAAAACGTACAGTATTTGGGGGGGAAAAAAACAATAGCTCTATTTATAGATCTGAGAAAACTTTAATAATTTCCACATTAATGCACAGTGTATTTTAAAGACTTCAAATATAGTTAGTTTAAAGCCAATTTCTGCAGGTGACACCACACAGTGACAAGTCCTGTTGACATACTGTACCTCTTAGAGGACGACAAGCTTCTCTTTCTGATGTAAAATGTGAAGGACTTGCACATACCCAAAGTTGGTTTTGTCCGTGAGCCTTAACCGACTTTGCATTCCAAAATGTTTGGCCTGTATAAAAACCATGTTGACGACTGCGATACAGGACACGTTCGGCAGCTTGCTCAAAACTCGCCTATGAAATGTGCTCTTATGGATAAATTTCAGCATTTTTTATTTTTTTTTAAGGTGGCGACCCTAAGGAACAGGGTCTAGGTTGTTTCAGTACAGTTCTTTGATTTTTTTCTTTCGTTCGATCTATTTCACTTAAGATGTGACTTTAAGGTTTTACTACCGTATTTTCCGCACCATAAGCCGCACCTAAAAACCACAAATGTTCTCAAAAGCTGACAGTGCGGCTAATAACCCGGTGCGCTTTATATATGGATTAATATTAATATTTATTTTCATAAAATTTAGGTCTCGCAACTACGGTAAACAGCCGCCATCTTTTTTCCCCGTAGAAGAGGAAGCGCTTCTTCTTCTACGGTAAGCAACCGCCCCCATAGAAGAGGAAGCGCTTCTTCTTCTACTGTAAGCAACCGCCAAGGTGAGCACCCGCCCCCGTAGAAGAAGAAGCGCGCGGATATTTCATTTCATTTGTGTGTGTCTGTAAAGACCACAAAATGGCTCCTACTAAGAGACACGCGTACAAGGTTCCATTGACATTTGATATTCCTGTGAACCGCACTGTGGATACAACGGGAGCACGTACGGTGAATATCCGTTAGCTTGCCATGTTAACGGCCAGAAACTTCCACCCTTGGTGATATTCAAAAGGAAGACCTTGCCAAAAGAGAACTTTCCAGCCGGCGTCATCATAAAAGCTAACTGGAAGGGATGGATGGATGAAGAAAAGATGAGCGAGTGGTTGATAGACGTTTACGCGAAGAGACCGGGTGACACCGAAGAAGAAGAAGAATTCGAGGGATTTGTGGATGAGTAATAACTTCAGAACGTGAGCTTTAAATGTTTATTTTGTGTGTTGTGTGACATTAACGTTCGAGCAAAGTTGAGTTATTGATGTTGCTATTGCTCTGCACTATTTTGTTGCTATTGCTCTGTACTATTTTGAGTGTTACTATTTTTGTGATTGCACATTTGCACATTACATTTTGGGAGTGAATAGAGTTGTTAGAACGCTGGTTTGTAATATATTATTAAAGTTTGACTGACCTATCTGACTGTTTTTTTGACATTCCCTTTAGCGCAGCGTAGGTGCGGCTAATAACACGGGGCGGCTAATAGGTAAACAAAGTTTTGAAATATGCCATTCATTGAAAGTGCGGCTAATAACACGGGGCGGCTTATGGTGCGGAAAATACGGTACTTATGTATAAAATACTACACGGTCTAGCTCCATCCTACCTTGCCGATTGTATAGTACCATATGTCCCGGCAAGAAATCTGTGTTCAAAGAACTCCGGCTTATTAGTGATTCCCAGAGCCCAAAAAAAGTCTGCGGGCTATAGAGCGTTTTCTATTCAGGCTCCAGTACTATGGAATGCCCTCCCGGTAACAGTTAGAGATGCTACCTCAGTAGAAGCATTTAAGTCCCATCTTAAAACTCATTTGTATACTCTAGCCTTTAAATAGACCCCCTTTTTAGACCAGTTGATCTGATGTTTCTTTTCTTCCCTCCTCTGCTCCCCTCTCCCTTGGGGAGGGGTAGTTGCACAGGTCCGGTGGCCATGGATGAAGTGCTGGCTGTCCAGAGTCGGGATCCGGGGTGGACCGCTCGCGCTGCTGACCCGTCTCTGCTTGGGATGGTCTCCTGCTGGCCCCACTATGGACTGGACTCTCACTATTATGTTAGATCCACTATGGACTGGACTCTCACTATTATGTTAGATCCACTATGGACTGGACTCTCACTATTATGTTAGATCCACTATGGACTGGACTTTCACAACATTATGTCAGACCCACTCGACGTCCATTGCACTTGGTCTCCCCTAGAGGGGGGGTTACCCACATTTGCGGTCCTCTCCAAGATTTCTCATAGTCATTCTCATCGACGTCCCACTGGGTTGTGAGTTTTTCCTTGCCCTTATGTGGGCGCTGAACCGCGGATGTCGTTGTGACACTTGTGATTTAGGGCTATATAAATAAACATCGATTGATTGATGATTGATAATCACAATTGTTGCGCCCTCTCAGAATACCGCAAGTACAGTACATACCCACGTCCAGCATAAATGGCTAACCAGCACCCACAATGCATTCGGAAATCACACGCTCTTTCGGGCCCTGTAGATTAATAACCATTTAGACCAGACCTGGGCAAATTACGGCCCGTTCAGATTGTCAATCCAACTCAACAGATGTTTCTAAATATTTTTTGTTAGCCCTTTAACATCGAAACTGTCGCCGCCATTATGATGTGCAATGCTGTTTTCAAATTACCCTAAGTCTTGAAATACACAAAATATTTCAATAGCTGGAATCTGTGCTTTTGCGTTAGATACAAATGATTACGATAATCTACGCCACAGCAGCTCAGACGACGCACCAAGCATTGTGGACGGGATTTGTTACTTTGTTTCTACAGAGTGTTTCCAGGCAGCGAGCCTGAAACGTGGGTGTCAGGGACATTCACCGAAGCAGGTTTTTACAACAAAGTTTTGCAGAAAAGTGATATTACTATCAGATTGTATGTGTTTTTTTTACCCTTTGCATTCATACTTTGCTGTGTTTGTTGCGTTTTGCTTAATTGTAACATATGTCGATCGAGGAGGTGGTGCGAGAAGTGAAAGTGAAGTGAAGTGAATTATATTTATATAGCGCTTTTTCTCTAGTGACTCAAAGCGCTTTACATAGTGAAACCCAATATCTAAGTTACATTTAAACCAGGCACTGGGAGCAGGTGGGTAAAGTGCCTTGCCCAAGGACACAAAGGCAGTGAAGCGGGGATCGAACCTGGAACCCTCAAGTTGCTGGCACGGCCACTCTACCAACCGAGCTATACCGCCCCTTTAAAACAACATGAGTTAAAAAGAGGAGCGATGTTCACACGCTGTCAATATTCAGTGTTTTATTGTTCCTGGTTAATATTGTAAATCTCACATTCTTTAGTTTCATGTACATTCAGTAAAAATATTTAAAAAATGTAATTCCTTTCCGTTTTTTTGAGGTGGCCTGTCATAGCGTTTTTAGCATTCAATTAGATATTATTGTGAGTTTTTTTTATTAGTGTTCCTAAAAAAAAGGGAACCCGGCACACACATTGTACAGCATATTTTTAAAGCATAAACACACCAGCCCCGAGGCACCAACTTTTTTTTCAACGTGGCCAGCGAAACAAAATAATTGCCCAGGCTTGATTCAGACCTATGTACCTAAGTGACCTAACATGCATGTTTTTGGACTGGGGGGAAAAAGGAGTACCCACAGTAAACTGACACAGGTACGAGAAGAACAAGCAAACGGCCCCCTCCCAATGTTTCTCATTGTATCCCATTGGGTTGAGTTTTTTTCTTGCCCTGATGTGGGATCTGAGCCGAGGATGTCGTTGTGGCTTGTGCAACCATTTGAGACACTTGTGATTAAGGGGCTACACAAATAAAATTGGATTGATTGATGACTTTGAACTGGAAAAGATGCCACAGGCGAACTGGACCAAACAGACAAGTGTCCATTGAGTAAGTGGTCATGATAGTGATTCTGATACATGGAGCACATCATGCTTAAATCACAGCTACATACAAAGACAATCTAGCCGCGCACAAACAAAACATGACATTTGGGCTAATGCTTTGCAAATAATGTGATTGTTATGTTTCTCAGTTTGTACAGGTTGTTGCCCTATTGTATTGTATTGTATTGGGAGGGAGGGGAAAGGTGTCACTCTGCCAGACAGGTAGTTTGTCGTTGTTAGCTCCTACAATAGCAGTGTCGCAATAGCTTGATTAATATGCAGGTCACAGCATATAAATGGAGCGGTTTTAGTCATTTTAGAGTGCTTCATAGGCAGAATAGATGACTTTTCCATTACCTGCCATGTTAACTGCCTCTTGCAAAAGTCTTTTCACGATTTAGTACTCACAGAAAAAAGTGTTCTTGTCTCACATAAGGATTGTGGATCATGGGCAAAATTTCCAGAAAAGCTTGAAAGGGGCTGTTTAATAACCTTTAAGTGTAAGCGTTATACCTCGCCCTTTTTCAGCTTTTTGCACGTAATGATGTAAACTACACCTGTACGTACAGTTGTGCTCATAAGTTTACATACCCTGGGAGAAGAAAGCCATCACTCCAAATTACTTTGTTCCAGAAGTTTTGAGGCTTGTCTCTGTGCTGTTTGCTGTAATGTAAGCGGGATACTTGGTGACATTTGCGCAGAAATGTCTTTCTTCTGGCGACTCGACCACGCAGCCCATTTTTCTTCAAGTGCCTCCTTATTTTGCATCTTGAAACAGACACACCACAATTTTTCAGAGAGTCCTGTGTTTCAGCTGAAGTTATTTGTGGATTTTTCTTTGCATCTCGAACAATTTTCCTGGCAGTGGTGGCTGAAATCTTTGCTGGTCTACCTGAATCCCTCATTTTCCACTTCTTAATTAGTGTTTGAACACTACTTATTGGCATTCTCAATTCCTTGGATATCTTTGTATACCCCTTTCCTGTTTTATGCAGTTCAATTACCTTTTTTCGCAGATAATTTGACAATTATTTTGCCTTCCCCATGATTTAGAATCCAGAAACATGTGTGCAGCACTGGATGAAAGATGCAATGGTCTGTCAGAAGCCCAGAAACTCACTGACCTTTTATACACACACATTAATTACAAACAAACATGTCACAGGTGAGGATTGGTACCTTGATTAGCCATTCAAACCTGTTTGTGTCAACTTTTGTGCATGTTATCAGATCAAAGTCACTGGGGTATGTAAACTTTTGATCAGGGTCATTTGGGTACTTTCTTTTGTCATGTTGATTTAAAAAGAGTAAACACAGTTGTTTGCCAATAAATAGCTTCACACAACCATTAAGCATGAGTGGAAGAAAGGTTTTTGTGTTATCATTCATATTCTCTGAAGAATGGCCAAGAAATCATAAATTCTCCCAGGGTATGTAAACTTATGAGCACGACTGTAATACACACCCATTAGCTTTGTGTTCAGGGACGTGCACATGATTATAGAGGGGCAGGGGCTCAAAGTCAAAAAAGGGCAGGACATTTTTTTTTGGTCCTTTACACAATATGGAAATTAATGTAAAATTGAATTTGCTAATAGGAAGCTAACTACTTAGCTGTGTGTCCTTTGTAGGTAAAAGTGATTGCCATTTCTTTTGTGTCAACAAATTATTGTCATAATGAGTTAATTCACATTATCATAGGCTTGGAAGACATGAAAAGCAACAAAACACTGGGTTATTATTAGGCTATTTATTGTTAAAGATAAGCACTCTAATATTGAACATTGAACAGTGCAACATGAACTCTGAAAAAAATACAAAAATAAATACCCAAATGGAAAAAACTTCACTGTGAAAATCTGTCCTTCTTCCCTTAACTTGATGAAAACACCATCAAGTTGTAACTTATGGTCTTTTTCAATTAATGCTCAGACTAAACAACTGAAACGCAATACAGGGCCAAAAATATGGACCAGGGGCCAGTCGAGGGCTGTAGGCCACCCATACCCAAATATGCTCCTCAATGTAAATTCAGGGCTTCCATGAAATGCAGTGAAATCATCCATTTTAGCCATGCATTAAGAGGTCTACTACCCTTAGCTGCTTCCTGGCGCTCCTTCTCCTTCCTTATCTGTATCCTTTCTTTTTTCGGCATTGTGCTGCAGGCATAATCAACATGAATCAAGTTTAAATACAGATGGTAATATTCCTAACAGATAACCTACATCTTATACCCCCAGAATGCTGAAATTATTATTATAATTATTATTATTATTAATAATAATAATAATAATTATTATTATCATTATTATTATTGTTATTATTGTTATTATTATCATTATTATCATTATTATTATTATTTTGTTAACCCACACAGTAATAGCAAAGTCACAATAAACTTTATAACTAAAACTCTACTGTGAGAAAAATGTGATCCGCCGTAAACACAGTGCATTTTATTTTGAAAATTAACCCGGTGTTTTATTTTATATTTTGTTCACTACTTCCTGTCCCGCACGATCCGCTCTGCTCTGTGCGGACTTGATGTGGCGTGCTCAATTGATGCGCCGTGCTCCGACGTCCGGCAAAAACAGAAGCTGACACATTAAATAATAGAATAATACAGCGTTTTTCTGCAATATTACCCATATTAGATGCTGAATAAGTGGACGCCGACTAGACCGTAACATAACTCACAGGTTCAAGTTGCTCCACTGTCACGTCTCAGGCTCAGGGGCGCAGTTGGCTCTCTCTCCTCTCACTTACTCACTCACTCGCCCTCTCTCTCTCTCTCTCTGGCCGAAGCGGCAGGCTCAAACAACCCCGTATTACAAGAAAATGTGGAGGTTTTTTCTTTTTTTTTTTACATCCCTGACAGGAATTTATTAATGTTGTTTAAAGAAAGAAAAAAAAAACACTCACACAGGCAGAGGGCACTTTTTAAGACGAGGCAAAAAAGGGCAGGGGCTCAAGCACCCATAGGGCCCTATGTGTGCACGTGCCTGTTTGTGTTGTCAGATAATGATACGTTTAACTACTAACGTTAGCTATCATTGAATGCATATTCTATCATAATAACATGACTGCAACTTATTAGTTGCTTGTCTTGGACTACTTTTCTGTACCTGCATGCGCTACCCGCGTGCACCCGTGGACAAGACAAGCCCGAACGCCAGAGAAATTCTTCGGACCCGCAAGTTATTTTTATTCAATATAATTATATTTGTGTAAAATATAAACACTTCAAAACAACATATGTTACAGGCTGTGTGTTTCCCACCTAGGCCTTCAGTGATGTCCTGTGTCCTATTGGGAATGATGACAACAGGACACCTGCTGATTGGAGTAAGCGTTGCTCTGGTTTGTCCACAAATTGGAAGTTGCTGGCAGTCTTCAAAGTAGCCCAAAGCTGCCACAAATGATTGGAGGATGCGGGAAGAACTGTGGACACTCTTGTGATTTTGGATCACATCGGACTGTCTGCCTCGCAGTTTTGAGGACCAGTTATAGACAATTTAGAGTGGAAAGCAAATTTTATTTTCACTCGCATACAAAACATTCTAACTTGGATTGTTTCCCTGGCGTCGAGACTCTCCCGAAGGACAGTGCGGCGAAGACACAACAAACTCTCTTCTTGTCTCTCATGTACACACACCTGTTGTTGTTGACTTTGAACTAGCGACTGCACAAGATCAATGCCGCGGAACAGAGACACACTACGGGCTTACACACACACATGCAACCACAAAAATATACGCCACACATACACACCCCAACCCCCCAAACCAACGCCCTCGACGCAAATCCCATAGGTGATGAATGGATGGTCAGCGCCTGAGAGCTGCGGCCTACCATCATGACCTCGCACTCCCTTCCCTCTGTTGCTAGATATCTCGAGATGTACGCTGTAATATGTATATGTGCTTTGCTATGGAGGTTTTTTCCCACTCCAGACTGGGCCCCCTTAGGAGCCCAGTCTAGATTGTATTTTTTTACTCATCCTTTCCCAGCGTTTTACCTTTTTCCAATCTTTTACGGGGCGCCTTGTGGCGACCCATCAGCGTTCCTGTTCTGTAACCCCGTACACTGTTTGTTTTGTATAATCTTGAGCGGGTTTGTGCTGAAAACAAAGTTTCGTTGTACTTGTGCAATGACAATAAAGACCTACCTACCTACCTACCTCTCAATGACCACATGACTATTGCTGGAGAAATGCTATACAGGAAAACAATTTACGCCCTACTGGGCATTGAATCACCACCAACGGTGTACAAAATGGGTTATTTTCTGGCGCATTTAAAAATCAATAAACGCACATCAGCAATTAAAACATATCTTATGTGGTACTGTCAAAATTTTAATTGCAAAAAAACATATCAAACGTGAAAAAATAAAGAAATAAAATACCTGAACTCACAATTTGTAGAGCCCATTCGAGCTTCCGGGGTTGGCAGACATCATCTCACAAAAGGTAGTTTCTCTTTAAATATCCTTCTTGAAAATATATGTGTTGTCTTGTCTAATCGTAAAAGATGCAGACGAGGCGTGTTGACTGAGTTCTTAAATTTTACTCCACAACGTGCTCATCAAAAACATCCCGCGGGAGCCATGACAACATTCAACCTAAACGGGGCTACTGCGCATGCCCTTCACTACTGTGGCATGCTGGGTAATGGAGTTCTTATGTTATCTAGCTCATAACGTCACAATATATATCTGCCTTAGGCCATCTATAAGGCCTTACTTGTGATCTGATTGGCTATCGCAACTGTCTGTCAAACAACTTTGTGTCCGTTGACTTACAGTGCAAGGACGCCAGCATCGTTGATTGTGAAGATGGGCAGATTTGGTACAGCATGGCAACATAAGCTGAATTCTAATTGGATGAAAACTCTATAACCTAAAAACAACAGCGCTGGAAGGAGCTTAATATGACATGAAGAGAATATGAATACTTTTAGATATTTAGGGAAAGTAAATTAAAAATGACTCTTGTCTTTAATTATGTTCATGATTTCTGGTTATGTTAGGCCAGCAGAGAAGGCCTTGCTGGCCCTGACGGCACACCACTGGTTAAACCACTGATTGTACAGGCTAGCCGGTGTCAAGGCCCGGGCGCACTCCAGTGTGTATTCATCTGTGCGCTGTGCAGAGCGCAACTCCAAGCATGTATCTGCGGGCGCCAATCTGCAATCATTCGCTGATGAGCTCCCTGGGCTTCTTAAGCCAGAGCAAACCTGTGTTCCGGGCCAGAACGTAGCGACCTGTTCCAGTACAGTAAGCCAACAATCTCGAGGTCTATGCCAGTGGTTCTTAACCTTGTTGGAGGTACCGAACCCCACCAGTTTCATATGCGCATTCACCGAACCCTTCTTTGTTGTTTTTTTTCAAATTCAAGACGAAGTTATACGTTTTTGGTAACACTTTAGTATGGAGAACATATTCTAAGTAACAAAGACTTAATTTAGAGTTTTTTGGACACTAGGGGAACATATTCTAAGTAACAAAGACTCAATTTAGAGTTATTTGGTTAGGGTTAGGGTTAGAGGATTAGGGCCAGGGTTAGAGGGTTAGGCTTAGATTAAGGTCATGCCGAATAAGGCATTAATAAGTACTTAATAATTACTAGTTAAGAGCCAATATGTTACTAATTTGCATGTTAATAAGCAACTAATTAATGGTGAATATGTTCCCCATACTACTTTTACCATGTTTTTTTTACTGGTGCGCAAAATGAACATCACCTTGTTCAAACAACAAAACCAACACAGTGCATCAACTCACAACAAATTACACACCTGCAAATCAGTCAGCTGTTGCCGTATCCGTAATACGCCGATAGGGAGAAGTTTTCATTTACACGATGAGTCGGGTGTGTCTTGACCTCCGCCGAACACCTGAGCCCGACTCACCGAACCCCTAGGGTTCGATCCAACCCAGGTTAAGAACCACTGGTCTATGCACTCTCTCTATCTGTGTTTCTCCCCCTCCGTGTTCATTTGTCTCGTGTTCCTTGTCGCCATCTAGCAGCATTCCTCCGTTGCCTCATCACAAGCTGCGTGTCTCGTCTCCCCGTATTCCCTCTGGTTCCCCTGGCTGCCTCTTTGGATCACAACCTCCCACCTGGACACAGATTTTGACGCCTCGCTCTTGCCTCAGACCTCATGCCTGTCTCTGGATCTCCAAGCTTGCCTTGCCCACTTGGACTTCCGCCTCTGGCTCAACACTCCTGGTAACACTCAGCTAATCGCCACACATAGTCACACCATACACATTTTGGATTCGTTTTCACACTTCATAATATTGTATAGAAATAAATAGAGCTAAACTGCGTCCCTGCATTCTGTGCCGTCTTCTTCCCCCCTGTAGTGTAACAGCCGGTGGTGTTTTTTGGTTTAAAAAATGTAAAATCGAGCAAATTGCAAAAAAACCTCTTAAAAGAAACTGTGAATTTCCTACAAACCCTGTTTCCATATGAGTTGGGAAATTGTGTTAAATGTAAATATAAACGAAATACAATGATTTGCAAATCCTTTTCAACCCATATTCAATTCAAGATATTTGATGTTCAAACTGATAAACTTTTTTTTTTTTTTTGCAAATAATAATTAACTTAGAATTTCATGGCTGCAACACGTGCCAAAGTAGTTGGGAAAGGGCATGTTCACCACTGTGTTACATGGCCTTTCCTTTTAACAACACTCAATAAACGATTGGGAACTGAGGAAACTAATTGTTGAAGCTTTGAAAGTGGAATTCTTTCCCATTCTTGTTTTATGTAGAGCTTCAGTCGTTCAACAGTCCGGGGTCTCCGCTGTCGTATTTTACGCTTCATAATGCGCCACACATTTTCGATGGGAGACAGGTCTGGACTGCAGGCGGGCCAGGAAAGTACCCGCACTCTTTTTTTACGAAGCCACGCTGTTGTAACACGTGCTGAATGTGGCTTGGCATTGTCTTGCTGAAATAAGCAGGGGCGTCCATGAAAAAGACAGCGCTTAGATGGCAGCATATGTTGTTCCAAAAGCTGTATGTACCTTTCAGCATTAATGGTGCCTTCACAGATGTGTAAGTTACCCATGTCTTGGCCACTAATGCACCCCCATACCATCACACATGTTGGCTTTTCAACTTTGCGTCAATAACAGTCTGGATGGTTCACTTCCCCTTTGATCCGGATGAAACGATGTCGAATATTTCCAAAAACAATTTGAAATGTGGACTCGTCAGACCACAGAACACTTTTCCACTTTGTATGAGTCCATCTTAGATGATCTCGGGCCCAGAGAAGCCGGCGGCGTTTCTGGGTGTTGTTGATAAATGGCTTTGGCTTTGCATAGTAGAGCTTTAACTTGCACTTACAGATGTAGCGACCAACTGTATTTAGTGACAGTGGTTTTCTGAAGTGTTCCTGAGCCCATGTGGTGATATCCTTTAGAGATTGATGTCGGTTTTTGATACAGTGCTGTCTTAGGGATGGAAGGTCACGGTCATTCAATGTTGGTTTCCGGCCATGCCGCTTACGTGGAGTGATTTCTCCAGATTCTCTGAACCTTTTGATGATATTATGGAGCATAGTTGTTGAAATCCCTAAATTTCTTGCAATTGCACTTTGAGAAATGTTGTTCTTAAACTGTTTGACTATTTGCTCACGCAGTTGTGGACAAAGTGGTGTACCTCGCCCCATCCTTTCTTGTGAAAGACTGAGCATTTTTTGGGGAAGCTGTTTCTATACCCAATCATGGCACCCACCTGTTCCCAATTAGCCTGCACACCTGTGGGATGTTCCAAATAAGTGTTTGATGAGCATTCCTCAACTTTATCAGTATTTATCGCCACCTTTCCCAACTTCTTTGGCACGTGTTGCTGGCATCAAATTCTAAAGTTAATTATTATTTGCAAAAAAAAAAAAATGTTTATCAGTTTGAACATCAAATATGTTGTCTTTGTAGCATATTCAACTGAATATGGCTTGAAAATGATTTGCAAATCATTGTATTCCGTTTATATTTACATCTAACACAATTTCCCAACTTATATGGAAACAGGGTTTGTATATAGAAACGTGGTCCACAGTGAGGCCTGCTACTATGAAAATGCGCATTAGACTGATCCGACCCAATTTTGTCTGGGATGCTGAGAGTCCTCTTAAATATACACAAGAGAGAACAAATGAGGGAGCAAGGTAAGACACTTGACGTAATGTCACCTTGCTATGACGAGCTGTAACCCTGCTCAGGAAAAAGGCGGCACACGTCCTTTGAACAGAGCGGGTCAATGAATGTTTAAATATGGAGCTGGCTTTGCGCAATGGCACGCAGGATTTAAAGGCGCCCTAAAGTGCTGAGCAAGGGTTAGAAAGTGAAGAGGAAACTACCTGAGGTACCCCCAATATCCATGGCTTTGAGATTACGAGCTTTGATGATGTTCACAGTTATGGTGTTGGCAGTGGGATTATAGCACAGAGACACCAGCAAGTCCCCTCGTCTTCCCTGAAGAATACAAACACACATTGGGGCATGAATCATCTCAACTAATGTCAGATTTCACAAGGGAATATCAAATTACGGATTACTCTCTATCATGTAATCCTAAATCGTTGCTCTAGTTTCTTGTGCATAACACAACAAGAACAAACCCTTAGGTTAAGATAAAAATGCCTTCGTCAAAAATAGCCTTGACATGTTCAGTGAGAAACTGCAATTGGAATTGATTGATGATGCGTCCCAGAGATTGTCCCTCCCACTCTTACACTGCCATCACTGCAGGGCTTGAGCTCCTTCCAGAAGGTCTTTATCTGGCCCAGTTCCACCTTGTTAAGGGGGATTGAGACCTCTCCAATAGGGTCATTCCTGCTGAAGCGGTCGTAGTCCAACACCTGAAGGTAAAGTGTGCGCTCCCTCACCTTCTCATAGGGGAAACCTAAAAAGGGAAATGAGGCATTTTTTTTAAAAACCATGGCACCACACTGCAAAAACTGAGATCTAAATAAGATTTAAATATCTCAAATAAGGGTGATATTTGCTTATTTTCTGTCTGATAAGATCATTCTTCTCACTAAGCAGATTTTATGTTAGAGTGTTTTACTTGTTTTAAGGGTTTTGGTCCTAAATGATCTCAGTAAGATATTACAGCTCGTTGCTGAGATTTGATGACCTATATTGAGTAAAACATGCTTGAAACTAGAATATCAACTGTTGCAAAGCTGTGTCATCAACACTCACAAGTATAAAACTACTTTTTAAAAGGAATAATTTCTTATTTCAAGCATGAAAAAAAAATCATGACTTTGATACAATTGTGTCTCATAAATTAAAACAGATGACAGCCAAATGGACTTTGCTGTTTTATTTTCAATGAAACAATAGAAAATAGGTACTCATATAGTAGTACTGAAGATGGCTGCGCTTCAGAGCAGCGGCTTCGTGCGAGCGCTCCTGGAAGTGAGGGCAAAAATACCCCTCAATTCAGTCAATTTCATGGCTGGCTCACAGCGTGTTCACTCCGTGATCACTTACGACCGACTTACAATTCTGGATGTGGAGAGATCGGGCCATTTTGGGCTGATAGATGCGTGTACGATGGACCTGCTCGCTAGCTTGGGAATTCTTCGCGAGCTACATCCAGCAGTGGCCTTTGAAGCAGCGGCGTCGACTACCAGCGGAGACTGTCAGCGAAAGAGACGTAAGCGGTGCGCTCGGAAGCAGAAGCGGGGGTGTCGGGCGGGGCTAACAACAAAGCTAAATGCTTTGTTGTTAGCGGGGCTAACGAAAAAGCTAAATGCTAATCCACAAAGAAGCGCTAATAAGGAGTCTGTTAAGCTAGAACGAGCCAGCGCCAGGCTGGATAATCCCTGCACACATAGCAATTCTTCTAGAATAATATACAACTCACATAATGTTTTTTCTGCGTCAGAGGTGGACATGCATTTTACTGAGGTGGCAAACAATCTAAAAATTCCTGTCATATCAATTCCTAGATATGGTCGAAATTATTTAAAGTGCACTATGCATAATAAACGTAACATTATTAATATTGCTACTACGGATACTTTCAACAAAAACTCCTCAAAACAGCCCACTACATATAATATGGGCTTTTTAAACATAAGGTCATTGTCCTCCAAAACGTTATTAGTTAATGAAGTCATCAGAGACAACAATCTTGATGTCGTTGGTTTAGCCGAGACCTGGCTCAAACCAGACGAATTTTTTGCGCTGGGTGAGGCGTCTCCTCCTGGCTATGCGGGAACGCATATTGCCCGCCCCATTAAAAGGGGTGGGGGTGTTGCACTAATATACAACAAAAACTTTAGCCTTACCTCGGACCTAAATAATAAATATAACTCGTTTGAGGTGCTCACTATGAGGTTTGTCACACCGCTGCCTCTCCACCTGGCTGTCATCTACCGCCCCCCTGGGCCCTATTCGGACTTTATCAATTAATTTTCAGAGTTCGTTGCTGATCTAGTGACGCACGCCGACAATATAATCATAATGGGAGACTTTAACATTCATATGAATACCCCATCGGACCCTCCATGCGTGGCGCTCCAGACTATAATTGATAGCTGTGGTCTTACACAAATAATAAATGAACCCACGCATCGCAACGGTAATACGATAGATCTAGTGCTTGTCAGGGGTGTCACCACCTCTAAAGTTACGATACTCCCGTACACTAAAGTAATGTCCGATCATTACCTTATAAAATTCGAAGTTCGGACTCATTGTCAACAAACTAATAATAATAATAATAACTACTATAGCAGCCGCAACATTAATGCTGCCACAACGACGACTCTTACTGACCTACTGCCTTCAGTAATGGCACCTTTCCCAAATTATGTGGGCTCTATTGATAACCTCACTAACAACTTTAACGACGCCCTGCGCGACACCATTGATATTGTAGCACCGCTAAAGCTAAAAAGGGCCCCTAAAAGGCGTACCCCATGGTTTACAGAAGAAACTAAAGCCCAGAAATTATCATGTAGAAAGCTGGAACGCAAATGGCGTGCGACTAAACTTGAGGTTTTCCATCAAGCATGGAGTGATAGTTTAATAACTTATAAACGCATGCTTACCTCAGCTAAAGCTAAATATTACTCAAATCTCATCCACCTCAACAAAAATGATCCTAAATTTTTGTTTAGTACAGTAGCATCGCTAACCCAACAAGGGACTCCTCCCAGTAGCTCCACCCACTCAGCAGATGACTTTATGAATTTCTTTAATAAGAAAATTGAACTCATCAGAAAAGAGATTAAAGACAATGCATCCCAGCCACAACTGGGTTCTATTAACACAAATATGACTGTATATACGACGGACATTGCCCTCCAAAATAGTTTCTCTCTCTTTGATGAAATAACATTGGAGGAATTGTTAAAATGTGTAAATGGGACAAAACAAACAACATGTTTACTTGACCCAATTCCTGGGAAACTTATCAAGGAGCTTTTTGTTTTATTAGGTCCATCAGTGTTAAATATTATAAACCTATCACTTTCCTCTGGTACTGTTCCTCTAGCATTCAAAAAAGCGGTTATTCATCCTCTACTCAAAAGACCTAACCTCGATCCTGACCTCATGGTGAACTACCGGCCGGTGTCCCACCTACCGTTTATCTCGAAAATTCTCGAAAAAATTGTCGCACAGCAGCTAAATGAACACTTAGTGACTAACAATCTCTGTGAACCTTTTCAATCCGGTTTCAGGGCAAATCACTCTACGGAGACAGCCCTCGCAAAAATGACTAATGATCTATTGCTGACGATGGATTCTGATGCTTCATCTATGTTGCTGCTTCTTGATCTTAGCGCCGCTTTCGATACTGTTGATCATAATATTTTATTAGAGCGTATCAAAACGCGTATTGGGATGTCAGACTTAGCCTTGTCTTGGTTTAACTCTTATCTTACTGACAGGATGCAGTGTGTCTCCCATAACAATGTGACCTCGGACTATGTTAAGGTAACGTGCGGAGTTCCCCAGGGTTCAGTTCTTGGCCCTGCACTCTTTAGTATTTACATGCTGCCGCTAGGTGACATTATACGCAAATACGGTGTTAGCTTTCACTGTTATGCTGATGACACCCAACTCTACATGCCCCTAAAGCTGACCAACACGCCGGATTGTAGTCAGCTGGAGGCGTGTCTTAATGAAATTAAACAATGGATGTCCGCTAACTTTTTGCAACTCAACGCTAAGAAAACGGAAATGCTGATTATCGGTCCTGCTCAACACCAACATCTATTTAATAATACCACCTTAACATTTGACAACCAAACAATTAAACAAGGCGACTCGGTAAAGAATCTGGGTATTATCTTCGACCCAACTCTCTCGTTTGAGTCACACATTAAGAGTGTTACTAAAACGGCCTTCTTTCATCTCCGTAATATCGCTAAAATTCGTTCCATTTTGTCCACAAGCGATGCTGAGATCATTATCCATGCGTTCGTTACATCTCGTCTCGATTACTGTAACGTATTATTTTCGGGCCTCCCTATGTCTAGCATTAAAAGATTACAGATGGTACAAAATGCGGCTGCTAGACTTTTGACAAAAACAAGAAAGTTTGATCATATTACGCCTATACTGGCTCACTTGCACTGGCTTCCTGTGCACCTAAGATGCGACTTTAAGGTTTTACTACTTACGTATAAAATACTACACGGTCAAGCTCCTGCCTATCTTGACGATTGTATTGTACCATATGTCCCGGCAAGAAATCTGCGTTCAAAGAACTCCGGCTTATTAGTGATTCCCAGAGCCCAAAAAAAGTCTGCGGGCTATAGAGCGTTTTCTATTCGGGCTCCAATACTATGGAATGCCCTCCCGGTAAAAGTTAGAGATGCTACCTCAGTAGAAGCATTTAAGTCTCATCTTAAAACTCATTTGTATACTCTAGCCTTTAAATAGACTCCCTTTTTAGACCAGTTGATCTGCCGTTTCTTTTCTTTTCTTTTCTAATCTGCTCCGGGGTGGACCGCTAGCCTGTCCATCAGATGGGGACATCTCTACGCTGCTGACCCGTCTCCACTCGGGATGGTTCCCGCTGGCCCCACCATGGACTGGACTTTCGCTGATGTGTTGGACTTTCACAATATTATATCAGACCCACTCGACACCGAGGATGTCGTTGTGGCTTGTACAGCCCTTTGAGACACTAGTGATTTAGGGCTATATAAATAAACATTGATTGATTGATTGATTGATAGTACAGTTGGCACAGTACAGTAAACTTACTGTTTATATGTAAACATTTAACATGTGACATTTCTAACAATTTTGAACGGAAAAGGTTCATGCACATTCAGTTAAAATCTTCAAAATTACAATTAAAAACATTTTGGCCGGGGGTCGGGCTGTATATATGCGCACTAATTGACTGAAAGAGCACGCACTTGGCGCGATGATGTCATGTTATCCATGGAAAAATGCATTTTTAGACAATATGATTTGCCTGAGCGGCTAGGAGACCCCGAGAGTAACAAGCGGTTGCCTTGATGCCTTTCCATTAAGAACAATAAATTAGTTTTTAGTATAAATTTGCTAGTTTCAAGAAATGTAATTCCGAGCGCATATCATTATGTCAAGATAATGGCACTAGCATTTACTTCATTTAAGAATATTTTTCAACATATTGAGCAAAAAGGTCTCATAATTTGTTTTTCTACCAAGAAAAGTGCACTTGTTATTAGTGAGAATATACTTATTTTAAGGTATTTTTGGGTTCATTGAGGTTAGCTCATTTGACTTGTTTTGGAAAGTCTTGACAAGCCAAATGTTCTTGTTCTATTGGCAGATAATTTTGCTTAGTTCAAATAAAATTGTATTTTTTTTTTCTTGTTTCTGAACACTGACTTTTTGCAGTGCACCCAGGGTTCTCTCATTCTCACATCAATGGCGGGACTTATTATAATGAAGGGACTTTCATTTTTCAAGTGCAATAATGTTCATTTTGCGGCGTGACTCCACTTTGTCATTGTGGCACCTTCAGTCCCATTAAAAGGGAAGCTCAGCAACTGTTCAGTCAAATGGCTTGAAAGCTAATCCTAAATAGAATTTACAGTCATGCCGAGCATTAATAATGAGGCTCATAGCACTCTGGTGGAAGAAAAAAACCTTAGGGGGTAAAAAAAAAAAACACATTTATTGAAAATCTGCCAAAAACTGCTTCCCCCAGGCAGTTCAACATGTCAGTTTAGTTGATGAGTGGCTATTCTACAAATGACAAACAGGGATGTTACCTTTTCTACAGGATAATGATTTAATTTTAACATGGGGATGTTCCGGTCAGGGTTTTATGATGTTAGATTCCGATACCGCTCGTCCATGAGTGAAATTGGGCGATACCAATCACATGATTTGACTGTCCATTTTTTAAAGTACAAACCCCGTTTCCATATGAGTTGGGAAATTGTGTTAGATGTAAATATAAACGGAATACAATCATTTGCAAATCATTTTCAACCCATATTCAATTGAATGCACTACAAAGACAACATATTTAAAGTTCAAACTCATAAACTTTATTTTTTTTTTGCAAATAATAATTAACTTCGAATTTCATTGCTGCAACACGTGTCAAAGTAGTTGGGAAAGAGCATGTTCACCACTGTGTTACATCAAATTCTAAAGTTAATGATTATTTGCAACAAAAAAAAAAAGGTTTATCAGTTTGAACATCAAATATGTTGTCTTTGTAGCATATTCAACTGAATATGGGTTGAAAAGGATTTGCAAATCATTGTATTCCGTTTATATTTACATCTAACACAATTTCCCAACTCATATGGAAACGGGGTTTGTATATATGGTCAGTGTCATAGACAGCAGGGATGTCCCAAATCAACATTTTTGCCCTCCATCAGATCCGATTTTGAGTCCTGATCCGATACTTGGACAATAAATCATAGAAAGGAATGTTTTATAGTGAGTAAGTAGTGAACACAATAACACAAGTTGATAAAAAAAAATATCACTATGCTAGTATTGTTGTAAATCAGATGATGTATAAACATTTGTGGTATCGGATGCTACATACATTCAGTTAAAAAAGGCAAATATCGGCCCCAATCCGATCCCATTGACGGGACATCTCATTAATTGATTTAATTAATTTAATTGAAGGTGTAACAATAACAACACAATATTTAAACCAGTTCCTTATTCTCTCTTATTATATACAGTTCTTAGAGTAAGTCAATAGTACCGTATTTTTCTGACTATAAGTCGCAGTTTTTTTCATAGGTTTGCCGGGGGTGCGACTTATACTCAGGAGCGACTTATGTGTGAAATTATTAACACATTAGCGTAAAATATCAAATAATATTATTTAGCTCATTCACGTAAGAGACTAGACGTATAAGATTTCATGGGATTTAGCGATTAGGAGTGACAGATTGTTTGGTAAACGTATAGCATGTTTTATATGTTATAGTTATTTGAATGACTCTTACCATAATATGTTACGTTAACATACCAGGCACGTTCTCAGTTGGTTATTTATGCCTCATATAACGTACACTTATTCAGCCTGTTGTTCACTATTCTTTATTTATTTTAAATTGCCTTTCAAATGTCCACTCTTGGTGTTGGCTTTTATCAAATAAATGTCCCCAAAAAATGTGACTTATATATGTTTTTTTCCTTCTTTATTATGCATTTTCGGCCGGTGCGACTTATACTCCGAAAAAAACGGTAAACATTAAATATCATCTACTATTCATTTAAATCAGGGGTGTCCAAAGCGCAGCCCGGGGGCCATTTGCGGCCCGCAGGTCCTTTTTTAACGGCCCCACGGCACATTTAGAAAATCTGATTGGAAAAAATTAAAAACATAAAAAATGGTATAAAAGAGCAAACAGGTGAAATAGAAAATGTTGCAATGTTTACTCTAACAACACAAAGCTGCCATGCAGGCTGTTTCTTTCTTTAAAAAAAAAAAAAAAAAGAATCAAAATCAATGTCATTATGAATTATTGACCTATTCAAGGCTCCAATTATGTCACATTAAATATTGCATTTTGAGATAGTTTTTGGGGAAAATGTTGTATATTTTGTGTTTGCCATATAAAAAACCGAGCTGTTTTTTTAAAGAAGGGCCTCAAACGAACAAACAAAAAACATAAACAACAATAACATTTATAATTGGCGGATAGATCTGAAGTTGAGATTATTGTGTTAAATGTAAACAGTAAAAAAAATGTATAATTTATTTTTTAACACTTTAATGAGTAGGACCCTTTTGGATCCCCAATAATGTTCGTGCGATTTGTTTTTAAGTGTCATTGCTCAAAAAGTAATAATGAATTAAAATCAATGGTGTTATGAGTTATTGACCTTTTTAAGGCTCCAATTATTATATAATGTCAAATATTCCACTTAAAAATTTTACTGGGTGAAAATATTGCATATTTTGTGTTTTTTCCATAAAAAAACGGGTTTTCTTTGACAAAAAGAGCATACAACTTAAATCTTTAAAAACGTTATATTGAAAGATAGACCTAATGTTTATCTAGAGATTTAAAACTTGAATAATAATAAAAATAATAATACTGAATAATGACACATTTTTTATATTTTTTTGACCAAAACCCTTTGGGGTACCCGGGATCAAACTTGAGTGGAGGCCTAAATGTATATTTTTTATACATATATTGTATTGGTTTTTTAAATAAAAAATATCAAAATGGGCCCCGCTTGCTTTGATTTTTCAGTGTGCGAAAAAGTTTAGACACCCCTGATTTAAATCGTTTGTTTTTTTTCCCCTTAAAGTCCTATTGTGTGCAGGCAATTATTCCCTGCATTTTTAAACATTAATAAAAACAAACAAAAAATGATTTTGAAAAAATAAAAATATCAACCTAAACACTAGTATTCATGCTGTACTGATCAACTAGCTTTGGTGTCCACATCAACAATTGTTGGATCGATCTGCCCTCGTCATACCAACGACTATACAAATGGGAGCCATTACCTCCCTGCTTGGCACTCAGCATCAAGGGTTGGAATTGGGGGTTAATTCGTCAAAATGATTCCAGAGCGCGGCCACCGCTGCTGCTCACTGCTGCCCTCACCTCCCAGGGTGTGGAACAAGGGGATGGGTCAAATGCAGAGGGTAATTTCACCACACCTATTGTGTTTGTGACTATCAGTGGTACTTTAACTTGAACTTACGTGTCTTGTACTGATTGTGACAATACTGACACACAAACATCTGTTGTTGTATTATTCTCTCTCTAGAATCGTATTAAAGTACTTGTTGATTTCTGTTAATACCTGCTTTCTGTCATAACGTGTTTCCATGTACACTTCTTAAACTTTACAAATCAATTATTTCTTGGTCTTGTTTGCAGTTAGCTTAGCAGTTAGCTTTGCGGTTAGCTTAGCGGTTAGCTTAGCGGTTAGCGTGCCTGCCCCTGGCTTGCTCTCAGGTTGTAACATACTTAGCCTCATCCTCCAGTGATAATGTAACTTTGTAATGATAATGAAGATAATAAGAAATGCAGTTCATTTGCCGTAATTGTTAAGATTATTATTGTCATCTTAGGGGGAGCAGCTCCACACATAATTACCGTAGCTGCTGGCCATTTTTCAGCTGTGGGACTAAAAAGAAATACATCGACACATCCTTAGTACAAAGAAAGGTGGTGCGTTACTTTGAGGGCTTTCCGAAATCCATTTCGGCCTGACTTTTTATGTTTCTGCCGATTCTTTGTGTCCTTTCTCTGCTGAGGGCATTCTGCGTCAAGTTTCCATGGAAACAGCATAATGGCGGTTGTTCTTTGAAATAAAACACCTTTGCATCTTCTTGCTAACACCTTTTTAACTAAGCCAATATTTTATTAAGTTGGCATTGATTTAATTCTGACAGTGTAGATTGTTTTACAGACAACGTCAATTTGATCTACAAACCCCGTTTCCATATGAGTTGGGAAATTGTGTTAGATGTAAATATAAACTGAATACAATGATTTGCAAATCCTTTTCAACACATATTCAATTGAATGCACTACAAAGACAACATATTTGATGTTCAAACTCATAAACTTTATTTTTTTTGCAAATAATAATTAAATTAGAATTACATGGCTGCAACACGTGCCAAAGTAGTTGGGAAAGGGCATGTTCACCACTGTGTTACATGGCCTTTCCTTTTAACAACACTCAATAAACAATTGGGAAATGAGGTTTGAAAGTGGAATTCTTTCCCATTCTTGTTTTATGTAGAGCTTCAGTCGTTCAACAGTCCGGGGTCTCCGCTGTCGTATTTTACGCTTCATAATGCGCCACACATTTTCGATGGGAGACAGGTCTGGACTGCAGGCGGGCCAGGAAAGTACCCGCACTCTTTTTTTACGAAGCCACGCTGTTGTAACACGTGCTGAATGTGGCTTGGCATTGTCTTGCTGAAATAAGCAGGGGCGTCCATGAAAATGACGGCGTTTAGATGCCAGCATATATTGTTCCAAAACCTGTATGGACCTTTCAGCATTAATGGTGCCTGCACAGATGTGTAAGTTACCCATGTCTTGGCCACTAATACACCCCCATACCATCACACATGCTGGCTTTTCAACTTTGCGTCGAAAACAGTCTGGATGGTTCGCTTCCCCTTTGGTCCGGATGACACAATGTCGAATATTTCCAAAAATAATCTGAAGTGTGGACTCATCAGACCACAGAACACTTTTCCACTTTGCATGAGTCCATCTTAGATGACCTCGGGCCCAGAGAAGCCGGATGTTGTTGATAAATGGCTTTGGCTTTGCATAGTAGAGCTTTAACTTGCACTTACAGATGTAGCGACCAACTGTATTTAGTGACAGTGGTTTTCTGAAGTGTTCCTGAACCCATGTGGTGATATCCTTTAGAGATTGATGTCGGTTTTTGATACAGTGCCGTCTGAGGGATGGAAGGTCACGGTCATTCAATGTTGGTTTCCGGCCATGCCGCTTACGTGGAGTGATTTCTCCAGATTCTCTGAATTTTTTGATGATATTATGGACCGTAGATGTTGAAATCCCTAAATTTCTTGCAATTGCACTTTGAGAAACGTTGTTATTAAACTGTTTGACTATTTGCTCACGCAGTTGTGGACAAAGGGGTGTACCTCGCCCCATCCTTTCTTGTGAAAGACTGAGCATTTTGTGGGAAGCTGTTTTTATACCCAATCATGGCACCCACCTGTTCCCAATTAGCCTGCACACCTGTGGGATGTTCCAAATAAGTGTTTGATGAGCATTCCTCAACTTTATCAGTATTTATTGCCACCTTTCTCAACTTATTTGTCACGTGCTGCTGGCATCAAATTCTAAAGTTAATGATTATTTGCAAAACCAAAAAAATGTTTATCAGTTTGAACATCAAATATGTTGTCTTTGTAGCATATTCAACTGAATATGTGTTGAAAATGATTTGCAAATCATTGTATTCCGTTTATATTTACATCTAACACAATTTCCCAACTCATATGGAAACGGGGTTTGTATATAATGATAAATGGGTTATACTTGTATAGCGCTTTTCTACCTTCAAGGTACTCAAAGCGCTTTGACACTATTTCCACATTCACACACACATTCACACACTGATGGCGGGAGCTGCCATGCAAGGCGCTAACCAGCAGCTATCAGGAGCAAGGGTGAAGTGTCTTGTCCAAGGACACAACGGGCGTGACTAGGATGGTAGAAGGTGGGGATTGAACCCCAGTAACCAGCAACCCTCCGATTGCTGGCACGGCCACTCTACCAACTTCGCCACGCCGTCCCCCGACGTATATTTCAAAAGTAAAATAGTTTGAAGGGAAATGACACCAACCTTCAAACAAGAAGGTTTCATTCCAGTGGGGGTTGAGGTTCTTCCTTTTGACCTTGGTTTCCAGTTTGTGCTTTTTATCAGGCAGCAGGTAGATTTTAACGAAGGGATCCGAGGTACCGGAAAAGTCCTTGGCTGGTAGCTCCTGGCCCCTGAGAACTTTGACTGTGAGGGTTGTGTTCTGGAAGCTGTAGCCTATGCTGAACTGGATACGGCCCAGCTTCTCACTGATAGGACCCTCGCCATCGTCATCCTCCGAACCTGGAGACAGCTACAGTGGCAACGAGTGCAGTCACATTAAAAATGAAAACATGCCATAGCAGCACAAAAGTTCAGGCAGAGGGCCGACACTCGACGGAGTAAGAATGTGTGCGCATGATCCGCAGAAACTTTGCAAGGAGAGGGATTTAGCTGCAGTTGCCTCACGTTTTACTAAGTAGAAGCTGAAAGTCAGAGATTGGTGTGACATTAAGCGGACTGACAAGAGTTTCATTTCCTTACTAATGTTCTTAAAAGGCGGAAGGTGCTCAGATTAAAGATTGTGGACCACCATTCCCTTTCACATACACTCTGGCTGCTTTATCGCTGCTGTGCACTAAAAGGCCACTATCTGATTAACGCAGGATATGGGTAAGGAAAGCGCAAAGAGACAAACAGTCGCAAAGAGAGACAGAGGGTGTGGCATTGTCTACATTTAGACAGAGAGTCAAGGTGGTAGAATTCAAGGTTCAGCAGTAATTTCAGCAGTCTTATTTAGTCCTTCATTTTATTTCCTGTGGCTGTCTTTATTGCCACTGTAACTTACATTTCCACTTTCCTTTTTATATTAGATTTTCCAGCAAATGGTAATCAAATTAATTACAATTAAAATTACCCTTATAGACAGTGAAATGTGGCAGGTCTGATGTTCGTTTTTTCTTTAAATCTTAAAGGGGAACTGCACTTATTTGGGAATTTTGTTCACAATCATTATGACAAACAAGAAAACAAACTTTTTTTTTTTCCGCTTTCTAACATTTAAAAATCGTCTCGTTCTTGGTAGCTAGTGAAGTGAATTAATTCACTCATATTATGTTCTACATATGGCAGTGGTTCTTAACCTGGGTTCGATCGAACTCTAGGGGTTCGGTGAGTCGGGCTCAGGGGTTCGGCGGAGGTCAAGACACACCCGACTCATCGTGTAAATAAAAACTTCTCCCTATCGGCGTATTAAGGATACGACAACAGCAGAAGTCAGACTGATTTGCAGGTGTGTAATTTGTTGTGAGTTTATGCACTGTGTTGGTTTTGTTGTTTGAACAAGGTGATGTTCATGCATGCTTCATTTTGTGCACCAGTAAAAAAAACATGGTAACACTTTAGTATGGGGAACATATTCACCATTAATTAGTTGCTTATTAACATGCAAATTAGTAACATATTGGCTCTTAACTAGTCATTATTATGTACTTATTAATGCCTTATTCGGCATTGCCTTATTATAACCCTAACCTTCTAACCCTGGCCTTAACCCTCTAACCCTAACCCTAACCCTAACCAAATAACTCTAAATTAAGTCTTTGTTACTTAGAATATGTACCCCTAGTGTCCAAAAAACTCTAAATTAAGTCTTTGTTACTTAGGATTTGTTCCCCATACTAAAGTGTTACCAAAAACATATAACTTTGTTTTGAATTTGAAAAAAAAGGAGGGTTCGGTGAATGCGCATATGAAACTAATGGGGTTCGGTACCTCCAACAAGGTTAAGAACCACTGACATATGGTGAATGTTTATATTCACCTTGGAGAAAGCAAACCCCCGAGTTTAATTAAATAGTGGTATTTCAGTTTGAGCACATAATAAGATAAGGCCCCTTAGTTTGACATTCGCAGGTGGATTGGATCACTTCCCGTAGGAAAAAGGGCCCTAATTGGGACTTCAGAATGCAAAAGGGATAACCATATCCTTGAGAAAAGCCTACCTGTCAAGCTCAAATCTAACATTTGAGTTATGACTTGAAGCAGTTGTTTTCCTGACACTACGCAGGAACATCTCCTTACATGGTCAGGTTGTGCTATCCTGACTTAGCACACACCCAGACAGAGAAAGAAGGAATATATAACGGATGGTTTGGCTTCTCCAGGTTAGGAGTCCTCCATTTTTGATCTGAGTTCCTCCAGGTACTGCAGACCTGTTTAATGAGGCTCGCTTGTAATAAAGCAACGTTTTGTTCATATATATATATATATATATACATGTTTTGTTGTATATATATTAGGGGTGTAACGGTACATGTATTTGTATTGAACCGTTTCGGTACGGGGGTTTCGGTTCGGTTCGGAGGTGTACCGAACGAGTTTCCACACGAACATATTAAGTAGCGCCTAAGCTAAAGTCTTAACAAGCTGCTCCGCTTCGTTGCCTCTGTCTCTGTCAGTACTCTGCAGCATGCAGCATTGTCCCACGCACACAACCATCTGATTGGTTACACGCAGAGTGGTAACAGCCAATCAGCAGTGCGTAGTCAGAGCGCATGTAGTCTGCTCCAGCGTCATGATGAGCAGGTAGGTGTTTAGCAGGTAAGCATCAGGCTGCGGACTCTCCCCAAATTATAATAAACACCACCCAGTCAACTACTAGTAACATCACTATGAGCCCGTTGACCTTCTAGAAATATAAACTGCAGCTCAGCTTGCTTGCAGTCCTGGCTTGAGGTGAAGGCTAATTAGCTTTTAGCATAATGTTAGCTCATTTTGCGGTGAGTGTGTGTGTGTGTGTGTGTGTGTGTGCGTGCGTGCGTGTGTGTGTTATGGACAGCAAAGCCCTGTCTGTCTGTTATTTCACTTTACCTTTTTCTGTGTTGATTGAGCTGTGTTGAAGCAGCAAAAAAGGACATTATGTTAAATGAAGAGTTTCTGTCTCTGATAGTTGATATAATAATGTAAGTGCATCATTAAGCCTACATGAACTCCATGGTGTTCAGGGATGAATAGTCTCTCCTATTGCTATTATACTATTTTTTTTTAGCTATAGTTACATTAATCATTAGTAATGGAGCAGCCTAGTTTTGAATGGCAGGGTCCCTGCTATCACATGTTGATAAAAATATAACATTTACATCATAAAAATCAACTACAGGCTTCCCAAATGCTGTAATAAATGAAGCATGATGAGTTGACTTGAAACTGTTTAATGTTGCACTTTTTATATGTAGAAGAAAAGTTTTGTCATTTTATTTAATCTGAGCAACAACTTGAGGCAGTTTAATGTTGATTAACGTGGGCAGAATTATTATAGTGTTCCCAATGTTAAGGATAAAGCCATTGTTTACAAATTTGGTAAATAAATAACCAAAAAATGTATATGTTGTTGTTTTCTTACTGTACCGACAATGAACCGAACCGTGACCTCTAAACCGAGGTATGTACCGAACTGAAATTTTTGTGTACGTTACACCCCTAATATAAATATATATATATATATATATATATATATATATATATATATATATATATATATATATATATATATATATATATATATATTTATATACACTACCGTTCAAAAGTTTGGGGTCACATGTAAATGTCCTTATTTTTGAAGGAAAAGCACAGTACTTTTCAATGAAGATAACTTTAAACTAGTCTTAACTTGAAAGAAATACACTCTATACATTGCTAATGTGGTAAATGACTATTCTAGCTGCAAATGTCTGGTTTTTGGTGCAATATCTACATAGGTGTATAGAGGCCCATTTCCAGCAACTATCACTCCAGTGTTCTAATGGTACAATGTGTTTGCTCATTGGCTCAGAAGGCTAATTGATGATTAGAAAACCCTTGTGCAATCATGTTCACACATCTGAAAACACTTTAGCTCGTTACAGAAGCTACAAAACTGACCTTCCTTTGAGCAGATTGAGTTTCTGGAGCATCACATTTGTGGGGTCACTTAAACGCTTAAAATGGCCAGAAAAAGAGAACTTTCATCTGAAACTCGACAGTCTCTTCTTGTTCTTAGAAATGAAGGCTATTCCACAAAATTGTTTGGGTGACCCCAAACTTTTGAACAGTAGTGTATGTAATTATTTTTTTAAAGTAATTTGCCCGACACTGCAAATATTAGCTTTTTTTTGCTCAGACCTTTACTTAACTGAAAAAGTGGGGTGCCCCGACATATGCTACGCATGTCCTTTAATATTTTACCAAAATGGAATATCAGCATTGTACTAACTTGTAGGTTTTGCATAGTACTCCATGTTTTACTACGTATTTGCGATTACAAAAACTACACTATTGATTTGGAGATACAACCCTCAGTTAGTAGAAGTACCTGTATCGTATTAGAACAGTGGTTCTTAACCTGGGTTCAATCGAACCCTAGGGGTTCGGTGAGCCGGCCTCAGGGGTTCGGCGGACCCTCCGCCGCGGAGGTCGAGACACACCCGACTCGTCGTGTAAATAAAAACTTCTCCCTATCGGCTTATTAGGGATACGGCAACAGCAGAAGTCAGACTGATTTGCAGGTGTGTAATTTGTTGTGAGTTCATGCACTGTGTTGGTTTTGTTCTTTGAACAAGGTGATGTTCTTGGATGGTTCATGTTGTGCAGCGGTAAAAAAACACATAACTTTGTCTTGAATTTGAAAAAATATATATATATATATTTTTCACTAAAGAAGGGTTCGGTGAATGCGCATATGAAACTGGTGGGGTTCAGTACCTCCAACAAGGTTAAGAACCACTGTATTAGAATATAGATAAGACAAGTCATTAAATGTGTTCTATATCAGCTTTGGCTTCCTATTCCAATCTGCTGAAGAAGTATTATCAAATCTATTTCATTGTACATCTTAGGTAATACTTAGTAATGGTTGTTAAAAGCTGTTGCAGATGGCATTGTGTCGTCTATTTGAGTGAGTTGCAATGAGAACAAACTGTTTAAAGTTGCAATAAATAAAGATCAGACAAAAAATAAATTATTTGTGCCTAGCTATGCATAATAACTCATTGTTTAGATGAATAAAATTGAAGTTTAAAAAAGAGCTGAAAGGATGTCTTGGGTTTACTCAGCCATCATTGATCATAGCTCACTATAAGACTTTGAGACATCATCTAAGTCAGTGTTTTTCAACCTTTTTTGAGCCAAGGCACATTTTTTTGCGTTGAACAAATGCGGAGGCACACCACCAGCAGAAATCATTAAAAAACGAAACTCAGTTGACAGTAAAAAGTCGTTGTCGCAATTGTTGGATATTACTTTAAAGCATAACCAAACATGCATCAATATAGCTCTTGTCTCAAAGTAGGTGTACAGTCACCAACTGTCACGTCACGCCCTGACTTATTTTGAGTTTTTTGCTGTTTTCCTGTGTGTAGTGTTTTAGTTCTTGTCTTGCGCTCCTATTTTGGTAGCTTTTTCTCTTCTTTTTTTTTGGTATTTTCCTGTAGCAGTTTCGTGTCTTCCTTTGAGCGATATTTCCCCGCATCTACTTTATTTTATCAGTCAAGAATATTTCAGTTGTTTTTATCCTTCTTTGTGGGGTCATTGTTGATTGTCATGTCATGTTCAGATGCACTTTGTGGACGACGTCTTTGCTCCACAGTAAGTCTTTGCTGTTGTCCAGCATTCTGTTTTTGTTTACTTTTTTACCAGTTCAGTTTTAGTTTCGTTCTGCACAGCCTTCCCTAAGCTTCAATGCCTTTTTTTTAGCGGCACTCACCTTTGTTCGGTGAGTCGGGCTCAGGGGTTCGGCGGAGGTCAAGACACACCCGACTCATCGTGTAAATAAAAACTTCTCCCTATCGGCGTATTACGGATACGGCAACAGCAGAAGTCACACTGATTTGCAGGTGTGTAATTTGTTGTGAGTTTATGCACTGTTTTGGTTTTGTTGTTTGAACAAGGTGATGTTCATGCACTGTTCATTTTGTGCACCAGTAATAAAAACATGGTAACACTTTAGTATGGGGAACATATTCACCATTAATTAGTTGCTTATTAACATGCAAATTAGTAACATATTGGCTCTTAACTAGTCATTATTAAGTACTTATTAATGCCTTATTCGGCATGGCCTTATTATAACCCTAACCCTCTAACCCTGGCCCTAACCCTCTAACCCTAACCCGAACCCTAACCCTAACCAAATAACTTTAAATTAAGTCTTTGTTACTTAGAATATGTTCCCCATACTAAAGTGTTACCAAAAACACATAATAACTTTGTCTTGAATTAGAAAAAAAAGGAGGGTTCGATGAATGCGCATATAAAACTGGTGGGGTTCGGTACCTCCAACAAGTTAAGAACCACTGGTTTAAGCATTAGATACCTTTTTACCTGCACGCTGCCTCCCGCCGTTTCCGACATCTACAAAGCAATTAGCTACCGGCTGCCACCTACTGATATGGAAGAGTATTACACGGTTACTCTGCCGAGGTCTAGACAGCACCGACACTCAACAGCAACACATCATTTGCAGACTATAATTACTGCTTTGCAAAAAATATCTTAAACCCAAATAGGTGAAACTACACACCAGACTGCATCTCACGGCACATTAGTGGTTGAACAACACTGATGTAAAGAATGCATTAGAGGCCTACTGAAAGCCACTACTACCGACCACGCAGTCTGATAGTTTATATATGATGAAATCTTAACATTGCAACACATGCCAATACGACCGGGTTAACTTATAAAGTGCAATATCCGGCTGAAAACGTCTTGGTATGATGACGTTTGTGCGTGACATCACGGATTGTGCGGAAGTATTGGGACAGCATTGTGGCCAGCTATTAAGTCGTCTGTTTTCATCGCAAAATTCCACAGTATTCTGGACATCTGTGCTGGTGAATCTTTTGCAATTTGTTTAATGAACAATTGAGACAGCAAAGAAGAAAGCTGTAGGTGGGATCGGTGTATTAGCGGCTGGCTGCAGCAACACAGCCAGGAGGACTTTGAGTTGGATAGCAGACGCGCTACCGTTAGTACAGCTTTGAATTCCAAACATTTGATCGCTTGCCCGTACGTGCGTGCCGCTATGTGCATGTCACGTACGTAACTTTGGGGAAATATATGTTTCTTGCCGACTCTGATGGCGGCCGGGGTGTCGTCGAAAGCCACAATGCCGTCCGCCGCCGCGCCGCTGTCCTCACCGGTGTCTGGGTTGACTTCCTCCGTCTCTGGGCCGCCGACCGCACCGATGATCGTGGTGAAGTCCTCCGTCGCGCCGTCGATCGCTGGAACGCAGGTGAGCACGGGTGGTGATGAGCAGATGAGGGCTGGCGTAAGTGGAGAGCTAATGTTTTTAGCATAGCTCTGTCGAGGTCCCGTAGCTAAGTTAGCTTCAATGGCGTCATTAGCAACAGCATTGCTCGGTTTCGCCAGGCGGGACAGCATTAACCGTGTGGTTACAGGTCCAGGGTTTAGTTCAGTGTCTCCTGATAGTAGAAGTAATAGTAGTATTGTTGATCTTCGGTCTATCCTTGCAGTCAGGGGCATGTTTCTTCTGTTTCTATCCGCAGTTAAGCACAATGCTATCACGTTAGCTCCGAAGCTAAAGTGGTTCGCCGATGTATTGTCGTGGAGATAAAAGTCACTGTGAATGTCCATTTCGCGTTCTTGACTCACTTTCAAGAGGATATAGTATCCGAGGTGGTTTAAAATACAAATCCGTGATCCACAATAGAAAAAGGAGAAAGTGTGGAATCCAATGAGCCCTTGTACCTAAGTTACGGTCAGAGCGAAAAAAGATACATCCTGGCGTCCTGCACTGCACTCTAATCCTTCACTCTCACTTTCCTCATCCACAAATCTTTCATCTTCGCTCAAATTAATGGGGTAATCGTTGCTTTCTCGGTCCGAATCGCTCTCGCTGTTGGTGGCAATGATTGTAAACAATGTGCAGATGTGAGGCGCTCCACAACCTGTGACGTCACGCTACTTACGGTACAGGCAAGGCTTTTTTATCAGCGACCAAAAGTTGCGAACTTTATCGTCGATGTTCTCTACTAAATCCTTTCAGCAAAAATATGGCCATATTGCAAAATGATCAAGTATGACACATAGAATGGACCCGCTATCCCCGTTTAAATAAGAACATTTCATTTCAGTAGGCCTTTAAGATTTGCTATGGAAATCCATTAACATTTAGATGACTCTAATTGATTGAAACATGTGTTGTTATCGGGCTCCAGTTTCTTAAAGCTATAAAAGGACAACTAACCTAGCAAGCTGTAAAACTTCAGAAGCTGCTGCTGAAATGTTATTTATTTGGATGACAATGTTCTTACCATCACCATGTCTCCAGTGAGAGAGTTGGCCAGGTCAGTTACGGAGGAGTGGCCGTCAGCATCAGGGGGTTGGCCTTTGGGGCTGTTGGCTGGCTTGTTACCCCTGGAAGCACAAACACACATTTACCAAGAGGACAGGACAGCCTCCACTCCAGAAAGAGAGAAAATCCGAGCACACGTTGGAGTCCAACCTACACCTGTTTGGCACATGAAAACTGCCTATCAGAAACATCCAATTTGGTCCAAGTTTTTCTTTGGATAGATGTCACTTCAAAGGCGATTATTATTTCTCTAAATGTCCTATTAACATGGGCCAGATCGGGATCTGCCAAGAAATACACAGATAAACAGCAGGCACCAAATTTGAGGACATTTTGATGCAGAGGGTTGTGTTTGGTGGAACTTTGAATCTGAAAGGTATGTAGAATGTGGCAAACATCCATATCTCCAACAAGAAAGTGTCCTCCAGCAACATAAAAGAGAAATTCTAAATTAATTGGCCAACCATGAAATCCATTGGGGGGCAATGACAGTACGCCCACATATAAATGACATGTACAAACCCCCGTTTCCATATGAGTTGGGAAATTGTGTTACGGATTACAATGATTTGCAAATCATTGTATTCCATTTATATTTACATCTAACACAATTTCCCAACTCATATGGAAACGGGGGTTTGTATAAGCAACACAACGTGACAAAGAACACAGAGGACAAACATGTATAGCAACATTGACAAGACTAGACGTTTGACAGGACAGTTGATGTTTTGTGTCGTGTTTATTTAAAGTCCCTATCACCAGTAAGAAAATATGAGTATAAACATGAAAAAAACAAGCAAATATCTCCCATGAATGTTTTGTTCCTTCACAGGAGGATTGTTGAAAACACAAGAAATACTTGAAGTTCGTATAGCATGAAAACAAGACGGCGTACTGAATGAAAACAAAACAAAAAGACAATCAATAAGATATGAAACTAAAGAAAGAACATAATAGAAGAATAAAATCCAAAAGTCCTGGTCGATGCAGTATGGCACATTAGAAAACACTCCATAGATGAAACACTGTTAGGCAATAAATGAACAATAGAGAAGAGAAGAAGCACACAGAGGAAAGAAATGAGAGTAAAATCAAACAAGAGGAGGCTGAAAGTTGCAGACACAAAGTTGACAGAAATCATAAAGATTGTAGATAAGATAGACGGTCCAACAGGTAATGTAAGAAAGAGGAAAGCAAGCAAAGAACCATTTATCTGTACAGAAGAGATAACGAGTATTAATAGTATGAACAGTGAGGTCACAAAAACCGAAAGCAAAAACAGAGAGTGAGATCGTTACAAAGAACAGCACATTAGATAGAAAAAAATAGAGCTGCAAGAAAAGATAGGGAGTGAAGGAAGGAAAGCCTGGAAACACAAGAAAGACTTAGTTGGTCAGTCTGATAAGTATCAACGAAGAAGTTACAAAAAGAAAGAGTTCTAAACAAATAACCTATCCAACAGTAGACAAAGAGAAAGGCATGCTGAAAGAGAGAAGAGAACAGTGAGGAAACTAAAAGGACAAATACAATTGACTACCAGCAAAAAAGAGAACAAAAATGTTGATCAAGATAAATGATAATGGGGTTCTAGAAAAGGGAAATAAGTGTGGATACACTAAAAACAATTTGGGAAGACAAATGATACATACTTTTGCTAGGAACATGGGAAATGCCCGTTTAGAGTGTTACAAAAGAGGGTGTTGCTTGAGATAAAGTAATGCAAACTTTACAATCCAACCGCATTTCCCAAACATTTGGCAACACTCTAAACGTGAGGACTGGGGGTCACAGGGGCCAAAGCACAGACGGGCATTGGCTACATGTGCATATAAGACATATGCAAGTAGTTGTCACTGGAAAGTGAGGACAATGCCTTGGACAGGCAGGAGGAAACAAGGAGCCTATAAACAAGTCTGTCTCTCTGGCCAGCATCTGCCAACTTTGATCCATTGATGTTTCGTGGCGTGTTGGGATTGTTTGGGACGCCAAAATTCCGAGATGTCGGATGTAATAGTTTTGCTGAGGACAAAGACAGAACTGGGGGGTGGGGGATATACTGACAAAAAGACAGACGGATAAAGCGAGCAAACAGGACAGGCAAACAAACACAATCACTTCAACCAGCAAATGATTAAGGATCGAGGGGGGAGGGCTGGGGGTGGGGTTGGGATGGGGGCGTTGACTATCTCCAGGAGATAAGGGAATATTAATCAATTGCCATTACAGTGGAACCTTGATTTACGAACCCCTCGTAACTCTTTGACAAACGAACCGCAGACCGAATACACATTTGCTTTGGTGTACAAACCTTGTCTCAGTGCACAAATTATCCATCCACCCATTTTAGGCCTGCAGGGCAGCCAACAATATGAAGTAGATTTCATTTTTGTGTTATTCCTAATAATTTCAGCAACTTGGCTATTAATGTTAAGGAGTTTTGCGATTTCAAACTGTGAGTGCACCACCGGGCTAGCGACAATGTGTGCGTCAGGGACAGTTCAGCTATGTTGGCATTGTCATCAAATACAAAGTTGATCCAGCGCCCATTTGTTTGATATAAAGTACTGTATTGCCCTTTATATTGTGTTCAAAACTGTCAAATCTCGTGATTAATCACAAAAAATATTGCATTAATCAGTAACGCAATCAGATTAAACATGCAATTTATTTTGACCATACAAGCTTTTATCTTAACCGCTTTACTGTCAGTGATCAGATCAATGCATACGTCAGTACAAAAATGAGTGAGGAGACTCAGACAGACAGGCAAATTTCACTGCAAAATACAGCCTGAAAAAGCTCTAGCTAAAACAGTTTTCCATTTTTGTGCATATAAATGACATGCATTCAAGAAAAACCTTTAAAAACGTACCTGGATGACATTCTGATGATAAAATTGCATGTGTGTACAAATATCAGGGTGTGTATTATTCAGGATTAATCCAAAGTTCGTAGAGTGAATCATTTGATTTAAAAAAAAAATATTTATTTGAGAGCCCGAGTTAAAAGTCTATAAACGTTTACTAAAATATGGACTTTTGTCAAGGGTGGAACCCATTATTCATGTTTACATAGTTTCTTATGAAGAAAATTGCTTCAATATACAAACGCTTCTATGTACAAAACCGTGTATAAGTGCCAATTAAGTTCGTAAATCGAGGCTCCACTGTAGTTGTATTAGTTTGCAAGGGAGGTCATTCCATTTCCTTCAGACAATTTAAATTATACATGCGAGGAATCATTTGTGATTAATCATGATTAATCCAAAGTCCATAGAGGGAATCATCTGATTTTTAACAAATATTCATTTGAGAGCCTCAGTTAAAAGTATATAAGCGTTTACTAAAACATGGACTTGTGTCAAGGGCGGAACCCACTATTTATGTTTACATAGTGTCTTATGAAGTAGTTTGCTTCAATATACAAACTTTTCTATTTACAAACCATGTATAAGTGCCAATTAAGTTCGTAAATCGAGGCTCCACTGTAGTTGTATTAGTTTGCAAGGGAGGTCATTCCATTTCCTTTAGACAATTTCAATTATGTAAGCGTAGAATCATTTATGATTAATCATGATTAATCCAAAGTCCATAGAGGGAATCATCTGATTTTTAACAAATATTCATTTGAGAGCCTGAGTTAAAAGTCTATAAACGTTTACTAAAATATGGACTTTTCTCAAGGGTGGTACCCACTATTTATGTTTACATAGTTTCTTATGAAGTAATTTACTTCAATATACAAACTTTTCTATTTAAAACCATGTATAAGTGCCAATTAGTTCGTAAATCGAGGCTCCACTGTAGTTGTATTAGTTTGCAAGGGAGGTCATTCCATTTACTTTAGACAATTTCAATTATGCGAGCGAGGAATCATTTGTGATTAATCATGATTAATCCAAAGTCCAAAGAGTGAATCATCTGATTTTAAAAAAATATTCATTTGAGAGCCCGAGTTAAGTCTATAAATGTTTACTAAAATATGGACTTTTGTCAAGGGTGCAACCCACTATTCATGTTTACATAGTTAAGAATCTGCTTCAATATACACACTTTTCTATTTACAAACCACGTACAAGTGCCAATTAAGGTTGTAAATCGAGGCTTCACTGTAGTTGTATTAGTTTGTAAGGGAGGTCATTATATTTCCTTTAGACAATTTCAATTATGCAAGCGAGGAATAATTTATGATTAATCATGATTAATCAAAAGTCTATAGAATGAATCATCTGATTTTTAAAAAAATATTTATTTAAGAGCCCCTGTTAAAAGTCTATAAACGTTTACTAAAACATGGACTTTTGTCAAGGGTGCAACCCACTATTCATGTTTACATAGTTAAGAATCTGCTTCAATATACACACTTTTCTATTTACAAACCACGTACAAGTGCCAATTAAGGTTGTAAATCGAGGCTTCACTGTAGTTGTATTAGTTTGTAAGGGAGGTCATTATATTTCCTTTAGACAATTTCAATTATGCAAGCGAGGAATAATTTATGATTAATCATGATTAATCAAAAGTCTATAGAATGAATCATCTGATTTTTAAAAAAATATTTATTTAAGAGCCCCTGTTAAAAGTCTATAAACGTTTACTAAAACATGGACTTTTGTCAAGGGTGCAACCCACTATTCATGTTTACATAGTTAAGAATGTGCTTCAATATACAAACGTTTGTATTTACAAACCATGTATTAGTGCCAATTAAGTTCGTAAATCGAGGCTCCACTGTAGTTGTATTAGTTTACAAGGGAGGTCATTCCATTTTCTTAAGACATTTTCAATTACGCAAGCGACAAATCATTTATGATTAATCCAAAGTCCATAGAGTGAATCATCTGATTTTTTTTAAATATTCATTTGAGATCCCAAGTTAAAAGTCTATAAACGTTTACTAAAATATGGACTTTTGTCAAGGGTGCAACCCACTATTCATGTTTATATAGTTGAGAATTTGCTTCAATGTACAAACTTTTATATTTACAAACCATGTGTAAGTGCCAATTAAGTTCGTAAATCGAGGCTCCACTGTAGTTGTATTAGTTTGTAAGGGAGGCCATTCCATTTCCTTTAGACAATTTCAAGTATGCAAGCGAGGAATCATTTATGATTAATCACGATTAATCCAAAGTCTATAGAGTGAATCATCTGTTGTTGTTTTTTTTATATTTATTTAAGAGCCCGAGTTAAAAGTCTATAAACGTTTACTAAAATATGGACTTTTGTCAAGGGTGCAACCCACTATTCATGTTTACATAGTTAAGAATCTGCTTCAATATACACACTTTTCTATTTACAAACCACGTACAAGTGCCAATTAAGGTTGTAAATCGAGGCTCCACTGTAGTTGTATTGGTTTGCAAGGGAGGTCATTATATTTCCTTTAGACAATTTCAATTATGCAAGCGAGGAATAATTTATGATTAATCATGATTAATCCAAAGTCTATAGAGTGAATCATCTGATTTTTTTAAAAATATTTATTTAAGAGCCCCAGTTTAAAGTCTATAAACGTTTACTAAAAAATGGACTTTTGTCAAGGGTGCAACCCACTATTCATGTTTACATAGTTAAGAATGTGCTTCAATAAACAAACTGTTGTATTTACAAACCATGTATTAGTGCCAATTAAGTTCGTAAATCGAGGCTCCACTGTAGTTGTATTAGTTTGCAAGGGAGGTCATTCCATTTTCTTTAAACATTTTCAATTATGCAAGCGACGAATCATTTATGATTAATCCAAAGTCCATAGAGTGAATCATCTGATTTTTAAAAAATATTCATTTGAGATCCCTAGTTAAAAGTCTATAAACGTTTACTAAAATATGGACTTTTGTCAAGGGTGGAACCCACTATTCATGTTTATATAGTTGAGAATTTGCTTCAATGTACAAACTTTTCTATTTACAAACCATGTATAAGTGCCAATTAAGTTCGTAAATCGAGGCTCCACTGTAGTTGTATTAGTTTGCAAGGGAGACCATTCCATTTCCTTTAGACGATTTCAATTAGGCAAGCGAGGAATCATTTATGATTAATCATGATTAATCCAAAGTCAGTAGAGTGAATCATCTGATTTTTATCAAATATTCACTTGAGAGCCCGAGTTAAAAGTCTATAAACGTTTACTAAAATATGGACTTTTTTCAAGGGTGCAACCCACTATTCATGTTTACATAATTAACAATTTGCTTCAATATACAAACTTTTGTATTTACAAACCATGTATAAGTGCCAATTAAGTTCGTAAATTGAGGCTCCACTGTAGTTGTATTAGTTTGCAAGGGAGGTCATTATATTTGCTTTAGACAATTTCAATTATGCGAGCGAGGAATAATTTGTGATTAATCATGATTAATCCTAAGTCAGTAGAGTGAATCATCTGATTTTTAACAAATATTCATTTGAGAGCCCGAGTTAAAAGTCTATAAACATTTACTAAAATATGGACTTTTGTCAAGGGTGGAACACACTATTTATGTTTACATAGTGTCTTATGAAGTAATTTGTTTCAATATACAAACTTTTCTGTTTACAAACCACGTATAAGTGTCAATTAAGTTCGTACATCGAGGCTCCACTGTAGTTGTATTAGTTTGCAAGGGAGGTCATTCCATTTGCTTTAGACAATTTCATTTATGCAAGCGAGGAATCATTTGTGACTAATCATGATTAATCCAAAGTCAGTAGAGTGAATCATGGGATTTTTAACAAATATTCACTTGAGAGCCCGAGTTAAAAGTCTATAAACGTTTACTAAAATATGGACTTTTGTCTGGGGTGCAACCCACTATTTATGTTTACATAGTGTCTTATGAAGTAATTTGTTTCAATATACAAACTTTTCTGTTTACAAACCACGTATAAGTGTCAATTAAGTTCGTACATCGAGGCTCCACTGTAGTTGTATTAGTTTGCAAGGGAGGTCATTCCATTTGCTTTAGACAATTTCATTTATGCAAGCGAGGAATCATTTGTGACTAATCATGATTAATCCAAAGTCAGTAGAGTGAATCATGTGATTTTTAACAAATATTCACTTGAGAGCCCGAGTTAAAAGTCTATAAACGTTTACTAAAATATGGACTTTTGTCTGGGGTGCAACCCACTATTTATGTTTACATAGTGTCTTATGAAGTAATTTGCTTCAATATACAAACTTTTCTATGTACAAACCATGTATAAGTGCCAATTAAGTTCGTAAATCGAGGCTTCACTGTAGTTGTATTAGTTTGCAAGGGAGGTCATTCCTTTTTTTTTTTTTTTTAGACAATTTCAATTATGAGAGCGAGGAATAATTTGTGATTAATCATGATTAATCCAAAGTCTATAGAGTGAATCATCTGATTTTTAACAAATATTCACTTGAGAGCCCGAGTTAAAAGTCTATAAACGTTTACTACAACATGGACTTTTGTCAAGGGTGGTACCCACTATTCATGTTTACATAGTTAAGAATGTGCTTCAATATACAAACTTTTGTATTTACAAACCACGTATTAGTGCCAATTAAGTTCGTACATCGAGGCTTCACTGTAGTTGTATCAGTTTGCAAGGGAGGTCATTCCATTTGCTTCAGACAATTTAAATTATAAAAGCAAAGAATCATTTATGATTCATCATGATTATTCCAAAGTATATAGAGTGAATCATTTGATTTAAAAAAATATATTTATTTGAGAGCCGGAGTTAAAAGTCTATAAACGTTTACTAAAACATGGACTTTTGTCAAGGGTGGTACTCACTATTCATGTTTACATAGTTAAGAATCTGCTTCAATATACAGATTTTTCTATGTACAAACCATGTATTAGTGCCAATTAAGTTGGTAATCGAGGCTCCACTGTAGTTGTATTAGTTTGTAAGGGAGGTCATTCCATTTCCATGGGCCCGTGGTTTTGTTTGATTTCTAAGGCAGGCAAAATGTCTTAAGTTTTAATATCTGAGACTGTTGAAAGAAGCATAGAGTGACACTTGGGATTTAGAGTAAAGCAGGCCACCTCCTTCCTCCTCCACCTCCCAAGTATCGATGGGGGAGTGAGCATCCTCTATTATTCATTCTCCTTCATGCTTCACTCAAAGGTTCATTGCATTCTCCGGTAAAAGCTCCTGAAGCCACGGGAATGACTCTCCTACTAGCCCTGCTCTACAGCACCACCGGTGGTCCTCTGCTCCGGTGCTGTTCTTTTAACCAACTGAACCAAATACTTCAACCCCTCTATGAATTAAAATGAGGTATTGTTTCCTTTTCCTCTTGGAGCCATTTCTGTCTGACCCCTTCGGGGGGGGTTGATGGAGAAGTTCTTAAAAAGCCTGCAGTTGCCTACAGTATCCATCAGGAGGCAGAGTTGACTTGAGTTCATATCCGAATGCAGCTCAGAAAGTGGGCTGTTGGCATAGCAACGGCTTTTGGAAACATAGCCCATGCATATTTGGAATTGAGGGTGTTGGGTCCAGGGGGCAGGTGTGTTAGGAGGGGAGTAGCAAACAGGCAAGCACAATGAGAACAGACATTGTCTAGGATATATGACAGGTACGGGTGAGAGCCTGGCAGACACACACCTTCACATCAACACACATATGGAGGCAGGCGGGGCCACTGTGGCTTTCACCGTCCTGTGATACTATCCTGTTTCGTTACCTGACCGAGGCCAGCAGCTCGAAGAGAGGGGTGGGGGGATTTTTGGGGAGGGGAAGACACTCCACTTCAAGGCTGGAGAGAGACGCGAGAAAGAAAGCCCCCTTTTGCCCCCCCCCAACCCCTGCAAACAAGACACACTCAGACATGCCTGAGACTATGGATTGATGGATTTCTATCTCATAGCCACCCCCAACTTAGCTATACATCTTCAGTGTATAGTGCACACACACACACACACACACACACACACACACACACACACACACACACACACACACACACACACACACACACACACACACACACACACACACACACACACGCACACACACACACACTGTTGTACAAACCCTGTTTCTATATGAGTTGGGAAATTGTATTAGATGTAAATATAAACATTTTCAACCCATATTCAGTTGAATATGCTACAAAGACAACATATTTGATGTTCAAACTGATAAAAACAAATTTTTTTTTCAAATAATCATTAACTTTAGAATTTGATGCCAGCAACACGTGACAAAGAAGTTGGGAAAGGTGGCAATAAATACTGATAAAGTTGAGGAATGCTCATCAAACACTTATTTGGAACATCTCACAGGTGAACAGGCTAATTGGGAACAGGTGGGTGCCATGATTGGGTATAAAAGTAGATTCCATGAAATGCTCAGTCATTCACAAACAAGAATGGGGCGAGGGTCACCACTTTGTCAACAAATGCAGGAGCAAATTGTTGAACAGTTTAAGAAAAACCTTTCTCAAGCAGCTATTGCAAGGAATTTAGGGATTTCACCATCTACGCTCCGTAATATCATCAAAGGGTTCAGAGAATCTGGAGAAATCACTGCACGTAAGCAGCTAAGCCCGTGACCTTCCATCCCTCAGGCTGTACTGCATCAACAAGCGACATCAGTGTGTAAAGGATATCACCACATGGGCTCAGGAACACTTCAGAAACCCACTGTCAGTAACTACAGTTGGTCGCTACATCTGTAACTGCAAGTTAAAACTCTCCTATGCAAGGCGAAAACCGTTTATCAACAACACCCAGAAACGCCGTCTGGTTCGCTGGGCCTGAGCTCATCTAAGATGGACTGATACAAAGTGGAAAAGTGTTCTGTGGTCTGAAGAGTCCACATTTTAAATTGTTTTTGGAAACTGTGGACGTCGTGTCCTCCGGACCAAAGAGGAAAAGAACCATCCGGATTGTTATAGGCGCAAAGTTGAAAAGCCAGCATGTGTGATGGTATGGGGGTATATTAGTGCCCAAGACATGGGTAACTTACACATCTGTGAAGGCGCCATTAATGCTGAAAGGTACATACAGGTTTTGGAGCAACATATGTTGCCATCCCAGAAACGTTACCATGGACGCCCCTGCTTATTTCAGCAAGACAATGCCAAGCCACGTGTTACATCAACGTGGCTTCATAGTAAAAGAGTGCGGGTACTAGACTGGCCTGCCTGTAGTCCAGACCTGTCTCCCATTGAAAATGTGTGGCGCATTATGAAGCCTAAAATACCACAACGGAGACCCCCGTTGAACTGTTGAACAACTTAAGCTATACATCAAGCAAGAATGGGAAAGAATTCCACCTGAGAAGCTTCAAAAATGTGTCTCCTCAGTTCCCAAACGTTTACTGAGTGTTGTTAAAAGGAAAGGCCATGTAACACAGTGGTGAACATGCCCTTTCACAACTAATTTGGCACGTGTTGCAGCCATGAAATTCTAGGTTAATTATTATTTGCAACAAAAAAAAAAAGTTTATGAGTTTGAACATCAAATATGTTGTCTTTGTAGTGCATTCAATTGAATATGGCTTGAAAAGGATTTGCAAATCATTGTATTCCGTTTATATTTACATCTAACACAATTTCCCAACTCATATGGAAACGGGGTTTTTAATAAAAAAGCTTGTTGTGAAAAATTTGTTGGAATTTCTCAAGAAAAAGGTCACAATTGCACAAGAAAAACTCAGAATTTTGGAAGTATCATGAAAGAAGTCGTAATTTTACACAAGGCAGGTCAAAATTTTACAAGAAAAACTGAAAATGTGTGCAATATTATGATAAAAGTTGGAATTTCACTAGAAAAGCTTAAAAGTTTGGCAATTTTATGAAAAGAGTCATAATTTTACTCGACAAAAGTCACAATTTCAATACAAAAACTTTGAAATGTTGGCAATATTATAATAATATTCGGAATTTCACTCAGCAAAATTATGACAAAAGACATAATTTTACTCAAAAGACTTCACTATTTTACAAGAACAACAAACACATTGGCAATATTGTGATACAAGACGGAATTTTATATGACAAATGTCACTATTTTGCATTAAAAGGTAATAATTTTACATTAAAAAAATAACAATTTTACGAGAAAATATTGCAATATTACAGAAATAGAAAGAATATGAGAAATATTTCCCAATTTTATGAGTAAGAAGTCGACACATTGGGAGAAAAAGACTGCTTTTAGTTCCTTTTGTTTGTTTGTAATTGTTTTGTAATCTTCATTATTTACTTCAAGTTATGACAGTATGTCTCTATACACATATTTATTTTTTTAATAAATTTTGGCCAAAGGTGGTGCTTTTCAATTTCTTACAAAGACTTGTTATTTCATATGTTGACCAGAGGGGGAGCACTTTTAAAAGCAACACACAGTCAATTTGAAAAATGCCTCCTTTTTGGGACCACCCTCATTTAGATAGATGTCACCAGCAGGGGGTGCTAATGAGACATAGATGTCTCCAGAAGGGTAGCAATACAAGAACACACACACACACACACACACACACACACACACACACACACACACACACACACACACACACACACACACACACACACACACACACACACACACACACACACACACAGTAATGCTTACATAACTTATCATTCCCATTAAACACATGAACATTTAGACAGTCATCCCTGCTGCTTGACCTCCCCAGTCCCCACCCCCAGACCAAAACTCGGATGCTTTCACTGTTAACTAATTGCTCCCTGCGTGTCGGGGCTGGGCATGTGACTTTAAATAGCAACATTTGCTGAAAGAACGAGGCACTACAACGTCGCATTCTGTGCCTCCGCCTCGTTGACAGGGCACTAGATTGGAACCAATATAAAGAGTAAAGAATCATTTTAAAAAAGGGACCCTGTGATGATTTTAAATCTGCATTTAAAACACTTAATTGTTGTGTCTATATGTATATGGTAGGGGTGTAACGGTACGTGTATTTGAATTGAACCGTTTCGGTACAGGGGTTCCGGTTCGGTTCGGAGGTGTACCGAACGAGTTTCCACACGGACATATTAAGTAGCGTACCCCACGTTGTGTAAACAATGCACAGTGAGGCACAACACACGGCATGCTAGCAGCTAACGGGCTACGATAGACTGACCAGTGACGTGCTGTCAGGGGAGGCAAGTGAGGCAGTGCCTCATCTTGCCACCAGGTGGGTAAAGGCTTAAAGGCCTACTGAAATGAATTTTTTTTTTAATTTAAACGGGAATAGCAGATCCATTCTATGTGTCATACTTGATCATTTTGCGATATTGCCATATTTTTGTTGAAAGGATTTAGTATAGAACAACGTCGATAAAGTTCGCAACTTTTGGTCTCTGATAAAAAAAAGCCTTGCCCCTACCGGAAGTAGCGTGACGTTGTCAGTTGTTCACTTCCTCATATTTTCCTATTGTTTTCAACGCAGCTAAAGCTATTCGGACCGACAAAGCGACGATTACCCCATTAATTTGAGCGAGGATGAAAGATTTGTGGATGAGGAATGTTAGAGTGACGGACTAGAATGCAGTGAAATACATATCTTTTTTCCGCTCTGACTATAACTTAGGTACAAGATGGCTCATTGGATTCCACACTCTCTCCTTTTTCTATTGTGGATCACAGATTTGTATTTTAAACCACCTCGGATACTATATCCTCTTGAAAATGAGAGTCTAAAACGCGAAATGGACATTCACAGTGACTCTTATCTCCACGACAATACATCGACGAAGCTCTTTAGCTACTGAGCTAATGTGATAGCATCCGTCTCAAATGCAGATAGAAACAAAATAAATAAATCCCTGACTGGAAGGATAGACAGAAGATCAACAATACTATTAAACCATGGACATGTAACTACACGGTTAATAATTCTCAGCCTGGCAAAGCTTAACAATGCTGTTGCTAACGACGCTAAAGCTAACTTAGCAACTTAGCAACCGGACCTCACAGAGCTATGATAAAAACATTAGCGCTCCACCTACGCCAGCCAGCCCTCATCTGCTCATCAACACCCGTGCTCACCTGCGTTCCAGCGATCGACGGCGCGACGAAGGACTTCACCCCAACGCAGATGTGGTTGGCGGCTAGCATCGGCTGGCGCGTCTGCTATCCAAGTAAGTCCTTCTTGTTGTGTTGCTACAGCCAGCCGCTAATACACCGATCCCACCTACAACTTTCTTCTTTGCAATCTCCATTGTTCATTAAACAAATTGCAAAAGATTCACCAACACAGATGTCCAGAATACTGTGGAATTATGAAATGAAAACAGAGCTTTTTTGTATTGTATTCAATGGGGAAACCATACCAATGTTCCCCTGGCTACGTCACGCGCATAAGTCATCCTCCAAAGGCTTTTTCAACCGGAAGTTTAGCGGGAAATTTAAAATTGCACTTTATAAGTTAACCCGGCCGTATTGGCATGTGTTGCAATGTTAAGATTTCATCATTGATATATAAACTATCAGACTGCGTGGTCGGTAGTAGTGGCTTTCAGTAGGCCTTTAACCATGAGATGTTCAAAAACGAAGTAATAAAATAAAATACATTTTGATATTTCTCTTTTGGTCTATGCTCTCTATGTGATTTTGGTGTGGTTCCTGTACATTTTGATCATTTTCATGGTCAAAATCGCGGAAATTCCGTGTTTCCTGATCAAAATAACAAGGCAGACGAGAAGTGAGGCAGCCACAGGTGGTGCCTCCACGGCTACACACAAAGTGTATTGAGCGTGTGCGTGCGAGGGGGCGCTTGCTTGTTGCCACGGGGAAAAGGCAGGCCATGAGGCAGCAAGTACCTCTGCCTCAAAGTAAAAAAAAGTATTTAATTAACAACTTTATCAAATACTTTTTGGACCCATTTATCATATCATAATATCATTATGATAACGTTTTTATGAAAGTGAATTACTCCCTTCTTTTTCCTGTTATTCTAATGTGCAACATAAATCAACAATGATTAGAGCTCAAAACATAATATTGAATCAAAATCAATGTTATTATGAATTATTGACCTATCCAAGGTTCCCATTACTTCACATCAAATATTACACTAAGAAAAATATTTTTGGTGGAAGATTTTGCAAATTTGGTAAATAAATAACCCAAACATTTATATTTTGTTGTTTTCTTACTGTACCGAAAATGAACCGAACCGTGACCTCTAAACCGAAGTACGTACCGAACCGACATGTTTGTGTACTGTTACATCCCTAGTATATGGATATGTTTTTGTGTAAATTGTGCATGCATTTTGCGCCTCAGTCACTTTTATAACCCATTTTTTTGAGTCTGTCAACAAGATGTTTGATATTGGAGGCATTCCCAGATTGCAAATGAAACCACGCCCCACACTTTCCAAAAGTATCACAGTTTATCTTTTGAAAATGTAAACCGTTTAAATCAGGGGTGTCCAAACTTTTTCCACTGAGGGCCGCACATTGAAAAATCAAAGCAAGCGGGGGCCATTTTGATATTTTTTATTTTAAAAACCAATACAATATATGTATAAAAAATATACATTTAGGCTTCCACTCAGGCTTGATCCCGGGGACCCCAAAGGGTTTTGGTCCAAAAAATATAAAAAATGTGTCATTATTCAGTATTATTATTTGTGTTGTTATTCAAGTTTTTAAATCTCTAGATCAACATTAGGTCTATCTGTCAATATAAAAATTTTTAAAGATTTAAATTGTATGCTCTTTTTGTCAAAGAAAACCCTTTTTTTAATAAAAAAAACCCCACAAAATATGCAATATTTTCACCCAATAAAATTTTTAAGTGGGATATTTGAGATTATATAATAATTGGAGCCTTAAAAAGGTCAATAACTCATAACACCATTGATTTTAATTCATTATTATCTTTTGAGCAATGACACTTAAAAACTAATCACACTAAAATTGTAGGGGATCCAAAAGGGTCATACTCATTAAAGTGTTAAAAAAATAAAATGTATATATATATTTTTTTTACTGTTTACTTTTAACACAATAATCTCGAGATCAACTTCAGATCAATCTGTCAATTATAAGTTTTATTGTTGTTTATGTTTTTTGTTTGTTCGTTTTAGGCCCTTCTTTAAAAAAAAACAGCTCGTTTTTTACATGGCAAACACAAAATATGCAACATTTTCCCCCAAAAATATCTCAAAATATTTAATGTGACATAATTGGAGCCTTGAATAGGTCAATAATTCATAATGACATTGATTTTGATTCATTATTATTTTTTAAAGAAAGAAACAGCCTACATGGCAGCTTTGTGTGATTAGAGTAAACATTGCTACATTTTCTTGTTACATTTCACCTATTTGCTCTTTCAATACCACTTTAAATGTTTTTAATTTTTTTCAATCATATTTTTAAAATGTGGCGCGGGGCCGTTAAAAAATGACCTGCGGGCCGCACTTTCGACACCCCTGCTTTAAATAAATATCTTGAAGTCATCACTAGGGATGCAATAATTAACCAACCCGTTTTCTTATTACCATATTTTTCGGACTATAAGACTATAATCCTTTCATTTTCTCAAAACTCGACAGTGCGCCTTATAACCTGGTGTGCCTAATATACGGAATAATTTTGGTTGTGCTTACCGACCTGGAAGCTATTTTATTTGGTACATGGTGAAATGACCAGTAGACAGCAGTCACACATAAGAGATACGTGTAGACTGCAATATGACTCAAGTAAACAACACCAAAATGCCATATGTTCCGTTGAAAATATAGAACATTACACAGGGCACTCAAAAATCCATCAAAATGTTTCGGTACGACTTTGGTAAGCTATGAAGTCGCACTGCTTGATGGATTGTACTGTGCTTCAACATACGAGTATCATTATGGTGTGTTTGCAAGGTAAGACATATTATCTGGCGTTTTGTTTCGTAATATTATGCAAAACTAACTTTTTTTACCTTCTGGTACCTGCTGATCTGTATTTAGGATCTGCATAAGTCCTGAAAATGTGTTCTGTGGTCTGACGAGTCCACATTTCAAAAAATTTTTTGGAAACCGCGGACGTCGTGCCCTCCGGAACGAAGAGGAAAAGAACCACCCGGCAAGGATTAGTGATTTAGAAGTAACTAAAACAATGTGGAGGCATGTTAGCAGCTAGCGAGGACTCTGTAGTGCATTGAGGAAGCTTTCGTTCTCTCGTCACTGTCAAATTTGCCAGGCATTGACATTAAAATTGTAATGATATATATAAAATGATTGTTGTATATCGTCTATATCGCACAGCCCAACATATTAAAGAACTGCTTGTAGAGCAGCGCTTTAGTGTTTACAATTTCACCTTTATTGTTCGTTTTGAAGCCAAGATATGCCCATTCTCCGTCTTCTGTCTCCACCCTGTTTCCACTTATAAGTGCTCTGTGCGTATGTTGACTCACATGCGCCTCGGTTTATATTACCAGCCACCTCTCAAGTGCGTGCCATAATGCGTACAAAACAAAAAAATTCTGGTATTTTTTAAAGGCAGCATAGTACCTTTTTGAATTCATTAGTGTACTGTACTTTATCAGTATAACATGGTATCCAGTTATTATTAACACAGAATGAAAGAGATTATTAAAAAAGAAAATATAGGCATGGATGACTGCTGATGACAATAACACTTCAGTTTTTGACCTACATGATTAACATTTTTCCCTGGGGATCAATACAGTCAATCTTGGTATTATATTAATATACAATAATACATTATCTATTAATTAATAATAATTTGCGACCCCAAGAGGGACAAGCGGTACAAAAATGGATGGATGGATGGATGCATGTTTATATTTATTAATTTGTACTGTTATTATAATATTAGTGGGGCTGCACGGTGGACCAGTGGTTAGAGCTCGTGTCTAACAGCGAGAAGGTCCTGGGTTTGATTACCTGGCTTGGGGTCTTTCTGTGGGAAGTTTGTGTGTTCTCCCTGTATCTGCGGGGGTTCTCTCTGGGTACTCCGGCTTCCTCCCACCTGCACCTGGTGATAGGCTGATTGGCAACAATAAATTGACCCTAGTTTGTCAGTGTCAATCGTTGCCTGTCTGATTGTCTTGGCCCTGAGGGGGCGGGGGGCGGGGTTGGGGGCGTGGTTATTTACAGCTAGAATTCACCAACTCGAGTATTTCATATATATTTCATATATATATATATATATATATACATATATATATATATACATATATATATATATATATATATATATATACATATATATATATATATATATATATATACATATATATATATATATATATACATATATATATATATATATATATATATATATATACATATATATATATATATATATATATATACATATATATATATATATATATATACATATATATATATATATATATATATATATATATATATACATATATATATATATATATACATATATATATATATATATATATATACACATTATATATATATATATATATATATATATATATATATATATATATATATATATATATATATGTATGTATTAAATACTTGACTTTCAGTGAATTCTAGCTATATATATATATATATATATTTATTTATTTTATTATTTTATTTACATAAAATAAATACTTGAATTTCAGTGTTCCGGTGGCTATCCATTAGATGGCAGTATTGTCCTGTTTAACTTCTCAGTTCATGATGAGTATATCATTTCGGCCACCGTGTTCAATGGAGAAGTCTGTTCTACATATTTACAGGCAACATACACCTTCCCCTCCGAACTGTCCTGGATGAACTGAAATTCTTGTTTCCATTCGTTTTGGAACTTGCAAGCGTATTTCTTCATCTTGCTCGTCGACGGCGTCGCCATGTCTGTAATTTCCTCGTTCTTCTGCTTTGTCTCCTTGTTGTGTGCGCAGTTGTGCACTCTACTCTCTAAAAGCCCTAGATGTTATGACGTCATTGGGCAGGCAAGCTGTTTATATTGTGGGAAAGCGGACGTGAGAACAGGCTGTCCCCACTCAGTCTCAGGTCCGCATTGAGCTGGAGGGGGCGTGGCCTCCAGCTCCGGCTGAATACCGGGAGTTTGTCGGGAGAAAATCTCTGCCGGGAGGTTGTCGGGAGAGGCGCTGAATACCGGGATTCTCCCGCTAAAAACGGGAGGGTTGGCAAGTATGGACTGATAATCCAGACAATAGAGAGTGACGTCTGCCTCCAACCCGATGAACAGATGGGAAGACTGGCCGTGACTCGGCCCCCCAGTGTTCGCCGTGGCATTTCAGCAACAGACACCTTGAGTCTAGACTTATAAACTACTGAAATGTAAAATGTTGTTTTAGGTGGGGCTGAAAGTTTGTAAACCAAACCCCTGTAGGGGCGTCATCCTCCCCCAGAAGATTTCTATGTGATTTTCACAAACAAATATTGAATATCTTTGCTCCTTCTCAACTCTGTGTTAATATTCTTTTCACAAAATACAACCAATAGTACGGTCACCTTGCCAACTGCCGGCTCCCTCAAAAACTTGCGACATGTGTGGCATTGTGATAAAACTGCACATTTCTGAGTAGCCTTTTATTGTGGGCAGCCTAAGGCACGCTGTTTAATCAGCACCTTGATATGCCACACCTATGAGGATTATCTTGGCAAAGAAGAAATGCTCACTAACACAGATTGAGACAGATTTGTGAACAATATTTGAGAAAAATAGGTCTTTTGTGTATAGAGCAGTGGTTCTTAACCTGGGTTCGATCAAACCCTAGGGGTTCGGTGAGTCGGCCTCAGGGATTCGGCGGAGCCTCCGCCGCGGAGGTCAAGACACACCCGACTCATCGTGTAAATAAAAACTTCTTCCTATCGGCGTATTATGGATACCCCCAAGCAATGTTCCCTCTAATTTTCCATATGCGTGAGCAAACACAAAAACTTCTTGAGCATTCAGTGGAGCACATGTGAGCGACGTTAGACGTAAACATGCACTGTGGCCACACCAGCAGCACACAGGTCCCAAACCTGACTAAATAACAAGTTAAATGTTTTATTATTATAATCAAAGGACAGCAGTCATTTCCATGAGATTATTTTCTAATATAAATATTTTGGCCCAATTACAATGACAATAACAAAAAATATTGTTTTTTATTGAGCTGTGTACTAGTATTGTATGTCTGGGTGGGGTTCCTGCTTTGGAAATAATGTGTACCCCTTTCAGATATCGCATTTAGTTCCCACTAAAACATTCACATGTTGCACAATGAGATGTAAACATGGGATCATGTGTACATTCCTGTAACTTTGTTTGTAAAATATATCTTTATTAGTATTTATTTAATATAATAACATAATTTCATGGTTAATATTTATAAATTAAGATACAATTAAGAACAAAAACATTTTATTGTTCACTAAAGAAGGGTTCGGTGAATGCGCATATGAAACTGGTGGGGTTCGGTACCTCAAACAAGGTTAAGAACCACTTGTATAGAGTAAACATTTTAGATCTTTGAGTTCAACTCATGAAAAGTGTTGCAATTAAATTGGTATTCAGTGTGTATACAGTATATGTATACTTCATATTCAGTGTATATATCAGTGGTTCTTAACCTTGTTGGAGGTACCAAACCCCACCAGTTTCATATGCGCATTCACCGAACCCTTCTTTAGTGAAAAATAAAATGTTTTTTTTTTTCAAATTCAAGAAAAAGTTATATGTTTTTTTTACTGGTGCACAAAATGAACCGTGCATGAAAGAACAAAACCAACACAGTGCATGAACTCAAAACAAATTACACACCTTTCACACATTACCATGAATTGATTAACGTGAACCCCAACTTAAACAAGTTGAAAAACTTATTCGGGTGTTACCATTTAGTGGTCAATGGTACGGAATATGTACTGTACTGTGTAAACTGTACTGTTTCATGTAATGTATTCTCTTCCTTTGCAATCTACTTGTGAAAGTTTCAATCGTTCAATCAAAAAACCTGCAAATCAGATGGAAAATTAGAGGGAACATTGTTTGAGGGTATCCATAATACGCCGATAGGGAGAAGTTTTTATTTACACGATAAGTCGGATGTGTCTTTACCTCTGAGCCCGACTCACCGAACCCCTAGGGTTCGATCGAACCCAGGTTAAGAACCACTGGTATATATACACATACACACACCAGCCCCCAGACACATTTCTCTCAATGTGGCTCCCGAGTCAAAATAATTGCCCAGGCCTGCCTTAATAGCTTGTCTCCCCTTCCATGTGTAATAGCGTGTACCTGCTGCCTAGAAGGCTGCAGTCAGGCCCACATAATGCATGGATGTGCAGAGTACACAGAGTCCGCGCTCCAATTGCTCCTTTGGAAGATTGAGTTTCCCTCAGTCCTTGCTTGACGCGCAGTATTAATGGATGGATAGAAGACTACAAACCCCCCACCCAACAACCCATTGCTTTGTGACTGGACTTCGCCTTTACTTAGCAAGTAGCGATAATGCACATTCCCCTGCGATGCAAGGATGTGAACGGTGGACATGGCGAAGGGGATTCCTCAGGGGGCTACATTCACCAAAGCCTCTAAGGAGGCGACAGATTAGTGAGTCCGGAAAAGCTTTCTGTCACAGTAACACAGCAAGTTCTAATCAATTCAAAGAAACACACAGGTTATACAATTTGAACAGTCATTTTGTTCCACCACAAAATGACCGACCACTGGATGATGAATACACACACGCTTAAAGTCATAATGTCCATCGACTATGTTTGATGTTGCCTCTCAAACGCGGTCAGTAGTTAAGCGCCACAATCATCTCATAAAATATAAAGCACTATTATACATCCCACTTGGCAATAAACAAGCACAATTGCAGGATGCATGCCATATTTTAGGCTATGAAATTAGCATCTATCTATTAATACCTCCCAGATGCATTCTAAAACAAGCTCCATCTCCACCGGCTTACACAAAATGATGCAACATCCACAGATGAATAATTGAAAGGCCACAGGCAAGTGGATTGAATGTTAATGTGGCATAAGTATACATCCCGCCTCCTAGTCGAGAGCCTCCTTCTCCATTGGGCGGCTGACTGGCTGCTCACGTAGAGATCTAGATTCAAAGCTCTTGGGGAATGGGGTTTCTCTTTATAGCCACGCTGAAGGAGTGTGTACTGTATAGGTTCACTGAATCGCATAGGAATTGTAAGAGTGAGAACCAATGAGGCATTAACAAGCCACTCCAACATTCTAATTAGGCTTTCTAAGATCCACAGCCTATGGATGCCTGGGACCGAACCATCTCAGCGCACTTGGCCCCAATCAGAGCAATAAAACCATTTTGTAATCCGACTGAACACGTCTGTTATTTTGTCCCGCATTTCCTCCTCCTCTTCTCCCACATGCAACCTCCATTCCAGCACCCCTCACGTGTCGTTTACTTCAAACTGTTTATCTACCCGAGCTCGCCGCCTCGTAAATTCATGGTTACGAGGAACGCCTTCATGCCGTTTTTATCATGTGATCGTGCACACGCAAGGTCAGCGACAGTGCCTAATGAATAAAGTTGCCTAGATGGCCTCGCCATGGCCAGTGGGCAGGATGGCGTGTTTGTTTGGATTGTTTTCAAGCTTAGCAATTAGGCATTAGCACACTGCTGAAGGGCGAGCGGAGGGCCCATACAGTATGTTATTTCACCCTTAGATACTTCACATACGTGAACACTTAGTTACTAAGCAAGGTCAAGCGTGTCGGGAAATACTCCACAGCGAGATCAAATATAGACATATTAACATCAACTAGCAAGTACACTTTAAGCTGAAACTCAATTATAATTCTGCATAAACTGATCAGTGCTGTACATGAGTCAATAATAGATTAGTACTGAGGCTGTGTCTAATACGAATTAGACAACAACTGGCTGTCTATCTGTGTTGGTCCTGTGATAAGGTGGTGACTTGTCAAGGGTGTACCCCGCCTTCCGCCCGATTGTAGCTGAGATAGGCTCCAGCACCAACCGCGACCTCAAAAGGGATAAGCGGTAGGAAATGGATGGATTGATGGATGGCTTGGTTTTAATCTAGTCATCCAGAATTTATGAGATCAGAAGTATGTTTTCATTGCCTTCATCTGGATGTTAAATTATTGCGCTCATTGTGTGTGATTAATCACAGTGGTCTCCATTCAGCAATATGTTCCTAACTTTTCCTCTAAGTGATTTCCTAAGAGGAGTCCATCCAAATTCATGATGTGTTCTTAAACGACCAAATTGTTCCCACCTGCTGTTCTTAAGTTGCTGAATGCCAAATGGTTAGCGTGTGCATGTCTATCATAATTTGCATATAAACACGCCCTTATTTCCCCAATATGCATATGTAAACACCCTTAATGCCGTAATTTGCATAGGTAAACGCCCTCAATTCCCCATATAAGGACACAATTCCGGCGGAAAAGCCGAACATCAAACACAAACAGATTACAGCAGAGAAATTCGTATTATCCCGCGGGGGAAATGCATAATGTCAAAACGTAAGTTTAAGAAAGGGGGGACATCTCTCGGTAGCTTAAAGCGTTCAAATAAATATTCGTCACTTCGTCCATGGTCGTGAAACATGCGCTCCCTCCCCAGGGAATGATCTGCGGCATCTTGCCATCTTGCAGTATGTGTGTATTATCCCACGGGGGAAATACATAATGTCAAAACGTAATTTTAAGAAAGGGGGGACAGCTCTCGGTAGCTTAAAGCATTCAAATAAATATTTGTCACTTCGTCCATGGTCGTGAAATATGCGCTCCCTCCCCAGGGCATGATCTGCGGCATCTTGCAGTATGTGTGTGTGTGTGTGTGTGTGTGTGTGTGTGTGTGTGTGTGTGTGTGTGTGTGTGTGTGTGTGTGTGTGTGTGTGTGTGTGTGTGTGTGCGTGCCTGCACGCACATGGTATTTTGAAATGTCTATAAATTGCTCATTTTGCTATATGTCTGTCTGTCTTGTCTATCTTTATCCATCTATCTATCTATCTATCTATCTATCTATCTATCTATCTATCTATCTATCTATCTATCTATCTATGTGTCTATTTGTGTATGAAATTAATTTAACATTAGACAATAGAAGTAAGGGAACTTGTCACACTCAAGAACAAATAGGCCACCCCAAGAGTGCCCTGGAGTACTCGTACATTTTGTTCTTACCTACGAACAAATCCCAGCTAAGAAAACATTGGTGAATACAAAAATCTCCTTAAAAACTCCGTAAGTGGGCCTAAGAACAACATTTGTTCTTAGGCCAAACGGTTGCTGAATGGGGCCCAGTGATATTTGGCGTGTTATGTTTTATTATCGTGTTGATCAAATTTGAAATTTTCACATTTTCGTTATTGTCTCTGTAAACTTGCGAGTTGTCTTGCCCTATTCTTGTGCCTGACTAAAAGTTACAACATTACTGCCATGCAGCACAAAGTATAATACATTATCTGTATATATTGTCTAATAGGTTATCTAAGCTAGATATTTTGAAAAGATATGTGAATGTGTAGCCACGGCGAAAAATAAGTCTAGCTGTGTCAAGATACTGATGTCAGCGGCTTTAACCTCTAAAGGCCATGCGTGGACAGCACCTTTTAGCTGTTATTTCCAAAATTGTGTACACTACTGAATTGGGGTCTTATGCCGACATATGGACACATACTGCTATCTGGTGGTGTCAGAAGAGTATAACATACAATGGAATTTGGAAAAAAAAAGTGTAAAAATAAAAATTAGCATGTCCCTACACATAAAGTACACGTTTGTTACTTATGGACTAAGTACATCATATAAAAATATGATTTTTAGTGTTTATTCTAGCCCAAATAGCAAAGAGAAATAAAAAAAACATGTAAACAAACAGCTTGGGCCTTAAGACGTTAATGAATCGTAAATTGTTTTTAATCACTTGACATTGCTAGCATATATATGAGTAAGTGATGGCTAGGAATGATGTTTGATAAGAAATTATCGAGTTCGAGCCCATTATCAAATCCTCTTATCGAACCGATTCCTTATCGATTCTCTTATCGAATCCAGATAGGTTGTTGTATATGGAAAAAAAACAATATTTGGTTTAACAAAAGCTCATTTTTATTTTATAAGAAAAAACTACAATAAAATAAACAAATAAATATTGACTGTTACCCCCCTAAAAAAATTAAAAAAATAAATATTGACTGTTGTTACCCAAAGTATATTAAGTGGGATTTTACAGAAAAACAAATATATACAGTAACACAAAAACAACCTGCCTCTGTGATCACTGTAGGTGTATAAATAATAATATAGTTTTAAATAAAATCAGTCCCTTGGGCACAAAACTGAAAATAATACAGCTCTCCAAAAAGTGCACTTCTGCAGCTATTGGAACATACTAACTACACATACAGGCAGACAGCTAACAAACAATCCATGACGTCTAATAAAGTTCCAAAGCAGATTAATCCATTTAGGCTCTTTATTGTTGTTGATCTTGCTTTGTCTTTTCCTATCTTTACTTTTGTCTTGCACTGGACTGTTATTTATTTATTTTTTAAACTGAAATACACACAATGACAAATGTATAAGCTATGTGATGCAATTAACATACTGAAATGTAATACACAATATGTAAATATTAGCTTCACACAAATATACAGTACTATCATCAAACAATTACTTCTGAGTGTTGAAATTATTTCGATGGTGGAAATACACGACTGGCAGCCATTTTAAGTCCTCAAAACATCCATTGAAACAGTGCACACAAATCGTTTTTCAATAAACATCTTACTATTAAATGTAGCCACTTTCCACCTTAATATTGAGTTACATAAACAAGCTAAACAGTTTACTTACAGACTTATATTTTCCAAGGCCTGTAAGCTAACACAACTTGTCTACTTCTCAATTGTCTCATGAACTAGACTAACATCGTCAACCCGGAAGTGCCCAAACTATTGACGCATAGTATTTTCATATCGCCACAAGGTGTCAGTAAGAGTCTACAATCAAATGGGCATAACATTGCCAATTTGGGATTCGTTCCCAGGGATTTGAATAAAGAACCAACTCTTTTTCTTTACTATAGTGGTCTCGATAACGGGAACCGGTTCTCAAAAGGGGATTCGAGTCCATGGAATCGGTTCTTTTCCTATCGAACAACCGGGAGAATCGGGTTCGAACATCATCACTAGTGATGGCCACAGAAATATGTCAATACACAGAATGTTATGTGGTGTTTTAAATAAAGTGAAATGAACAAAAACAAAGCCTTATTTTCAGCTTTAGGCTGTTTCCAGATGATCATCGGCAATATGGTAAAAATGTAGATAATGTAGATTTGATCATAGTAGGACATCTGTGAAGTCATCACTAACACACTACAGATAATCATACATTCGTAGAAAACTGTCACTGAGTACTGCTTACACACCATGGGTTGTGTTTGAGCCTCTATATTTAGCATCCAATTAAAGTGTGACTAAATCACTCACCGTACACTTTAGCCTGCAATTTGTCAATAGACACACAACACAATAGGTGGCTCAAGTGAAATTAGTTGACAGCACAGGTGGAGGGCGTATAAATGCTCGCCGAAAAGGTTACGGTCTTCAAGTCTTTAATTATAATCTCAATCCTACATTACATTTTTATTCTATTTCCAAGAAATTACATGAACCTCAGGTTAATCTATAAAAAATAACACAAAGAACTCCATCCAGGTTAATGGAGGTGAGCAGTCGTGGCTGTGTGCTGGACCGAGCAGCCTTGCATCGCCCGCCTCTTGTTGTGCATATTAGTAGATTTCACGAGCCATTAAAGGAGGTTTCCAGGTGAGCACAAAAGATGGACAAGCCAGACGTAATATGCAGGAAATGGCAGTTTGAATTGTATACTAATCCTGGGAAATTGAGGTAGTTTTGATGTTAATAAAAGACATCTTCTTCCACAGAGGACAGTTTATAAAGTTTAAAGGCCTACTGAATTTTTTTTTTTTTAAATTTAAACGGGGATAGCAGATCCATTCTATGTGTCATACTTGATCATTTCGCGATATTGCCATATTTTTGCTGAAAGGATTTAGTAGAGAACATCGACGATAAAGTTCGCAACTTTTGGTCGCTGATAAAAAAAGCCTTGCCTGTACCGGAAGTAGCGTGACGTCAAAGGTTGAAAGGCTCCTCACATTTCTTCATTGATTTCAATGCAGCGAGAGCGATTCGGACCGAGAAAGCGACGATTACCCCATTAATTTGAGCGAGGATGAAAGATTTGTGGATGAAGAACGTGAGAGTGAAGGACTAGAGTGCAGTGCAGGACGCATCGTTTTTCGCTCTGACCGTAACTTAGATACAAGCTGGCTCATTGGATTCCACACTCTCTCCTTTTTCTATTGTGGATCACGGATTTGTATTTTAAACCACCTGGGATACTATATCCTCTTGAAAATGAGAGTCGAGAACGCGAAATGGACATTCACAGTGACTTTTATCTCCACGACAATACATCGGCGAAACACTTTAGCTACGGAGCTAACATGATAGCATCTGGCTTAACTGCATATAGAAACAAATGAAATAAGCCCCTGACTGGAAGGATAGACAGAAAATCAACAATACTATTAAACCATGGACATGTAACTACACGGTTAATGCTTTCCAGGCTGGCGAAGGTTAACAATGCTGTTGCTAACGACGCCATTGAAGCTAACTTAGCAACGGGACCTCACAGAGCTATGCTAAAAACATTAGCTATCCACCTACACCAGCCAGCCCTCATCTGCTCATCAACACCCGTGCTCACCTGCGTTCCAGCGATCGACGGTGCGACGAAGAACTTCACCCGTTCATCAATGCGGTCGGCGGCTTGCGTCGGATAGCGCGTCTGCTATCCACCTCAAAGTCCTCCTGGTTGTGTTGCTGCAGCCAGCCGCTAATACACCGATCCCACCTACAACTTTCTTCTTTGCAGTCTTCATTGTTCATTAAACAAATTGCAAAAGATTCACCAAAACAGATGTCCAGAAAACTGTGGAATTTTGAGATGAAAACAGAGCTTTTTGTATTGGATTCAATGGCGTCCGAATACTTCCATTTCAACGATTGACGTCACGCGCATACGTCATCATACATAGACGTTTTCAACCGGAAGTTTGGCGGGAAATTTAAAATGTCACTTTATAAGTTAACCCGGCCGTATTGGCATGTGTTGCAATGTTAAGATTTCATCATTGATATATAAACTATCAGACTGCGTGGTCGCTAGTAGTGGCTTTCAGTAGGCCTTTAAAAACGTTTTTTTTTATGGTTACCCTTTGTGGGAGAAACATCTATAGCTATGTTTGGAGGCGGTTTTAAGTAGCAGAACGTTGGCCAGGAATGATAAAGCAGCTATCGGTCTTGTAATGGTGCTCTAGTTCAACACATGTCTCATACTAACGAAAGAAACACTGGTGAGGAAAAATTGCTGTGGGGAATAATCTAAATGTTTTTACCCTACTATGCCATTTTAAGGTGTGTGTGCGTGTGTGTGTGTGTTTGTGTATATATGTGTGTGTGTGTGTGTGTGTGTGTGTGTGTGTGTGTGTGTGTGTGTGTGTGTGTGTGTGTGTGTGTGTGTGTGTGTGTGTGTGTGTGTGTGTGTGTGTGTGTGTGTGTGTGTGTGTGTGTGTGTTATTGTATTTCCACCAGGGCTGTCCGATAATGGCTTTTTTGCCGATATCCGATATTCCGATATTGTCCAACTCTTAATTACCGATACCGATATCAACCGATACCGATATATACAGTCGTGGAATTAACACATTATTATCCCTAATTTGGACAACCAGGTATGGTGAAGATAAGGTCCTTTTTTAAAAAAAAAATTAAATAAAATATGATAAATTTAAAAAAATGTCTTGAATAAAAAAGAATGTAAAACAATATAAAAACAGTTAAATAGAAACTAGTAATTAATGAAAATGAGTAAAATCAACTGTTAAAGGTTAGTACTATTAGTGGACCAGCGGCACGCACAATCATGTGTGCTTACGGACTGTATCCCTTGCAGACTGTATTGATATATAATGTAGGAAGCAGAATATTAATAACAGAAAGAAACAATCCTTTTGTGTGAATGAGTGTGAATGAGGGAGGGAGGTTTTTTGGATTGGTGTACTATTGTAAGTGTATCTTCTGTTTTTTATGTTGATTTAATAAAAAAAAAAACCAAAAAAAAACGATACCGATAATACAAAACCGATACCGATAATTTCCGATATCACATTTTAAAGCATTTATCTGCCGATAATATCGGCCTGCCGATATTATCGGACATCTCTCATTTCTACCCTTCTTGAGACATCAACAGGGAAAAGTACCTTCCATATGAGGACGGGTGAACAATTTAGGACCGAAATCATTGTCCCAATATGGAAAACCATTGCATCTAATAGAGAGCCAAATACTACATTCCCGGGCGCGGGTGCTGCTCACTGCTCCCCTCACCTCCCAGGGGGTGATCAAGGGTGATGGGTCAAATGCAGAGAATAATTTCGCCACACCTAGTGTGTGCGTGTGTGTCTGTGACAATCATGGGTACTTTAACTTTAACTTAAGAGTCTGTGAACATTGCTCCAAAGTCAGGATTTTTTCATTGATTTAATGTGCATGCAAAAGTAAACATTGACAGGTGCAAAAGCAGCGATATATGATAAAACAAGACGGCAGCTAAAGAAGGACTTCCCTATTCATCCCCGAAAAAACCCGGCAGATGAACAGCTGATTTTTTACGACTTCCGGTGCTGATGTAAGACAAGCCGCGTCCCATATGTGACCATAGGATGAACAAATACACTACGGTACTAAGACTATAGTGGTCATTAACAGTTAACTTCTAAAGCTGGGGTGCCCAAAGTGCGGCACATGGGCCATCTGTGGTCCGTGACTCGTTTGTCATCGGCCTTAAGCACGTTACAAAAAAATAGAGATCTCATTTGCACCCCTGGTGGTGAAATCTATCAAAATGAGGGTGGTCCCAAAAAAGAGGGATTTTTAAAAATTGACTTTGTGTCGGGTATAAAAGTGCGCCCCGTCTGGTCAACATATGAAATAACAAGTGTGTGTAAGAAATTTGAGTGCTCCCCCTCTGGCCAACATATGTAATAAGAAGTGTGTGTAACAAATTAAAATGCGCCCCCTTTGGCCAAAATGTATTTAAAAAAAAAAGATAAATACAGTTTTTATCAGTGGTGTGCCGTCAGATCCAGCAAGGCCTTCTCTGCTGGCCTAACATAACCAGAAATCATGATCATAATTAAAGGTGAAATTATTTTTGAATTTACTTTACCTAAATATCTAAAAGTATTCATATTCTCTTCATGTCATATTATGCTCCTTCCTTGCTGTTGTTTTTAGGTTAGGGTTTTTATCCAATCAGAATTCAGCTCGCTTATGTTGCCATGCTGTACCAAATCTGCCCAGAGCCTTCAGATCCAACAATATCTGTGCACTGTAAGTGAACAGACACATACAGTTGATAGACAGTTGCGATAGCCAGTCAGATCACAAGTTGTTGACAGTAGCCTATCTAGGTAGCCTGACGTTAACGTGACTAAGATTGGATACTCACTTGTCACTCCCGAGTGAGTATCCAATCAGAGGTTGCAGTTTAGGAAATCAGGAAGTGTTGCACCGGAGCGTAGCCGTAGCAGAGAAACCCACAAAGAAGGAGAACAAAACGTCAATTAGGTGGCAGATATAAAATTTGCAAGGCCATTTTCAAGAGGGATAGTTAAAGAGAAACTACATTTTGTGAGACCATGTTGGCCAACCCCGGAAGCTAGCTCAGTCGTCCCGTCCACTTGAATCTACAGTCGAAAGGTGCTACAAATAGTAAGTTCAAATATTGCATTTTTTCATGTTTAATATGTCTTTTTCAATTTTAATTTTCACAGTACCACATAAGATATGTTATAATTTATGATGCGGGTTTATTTATTTTTAAAAGCGCCAGAAAATAACCTGTTTTGTACACTGTTGAGGTGTTTCAATGCGCAGTAGTGCGTAAATGTGTTCCTGTATAGTATTTCTCCAGCAATGATCATGTGGTGACATCAATGATGGTATTTTGAGAGGTAATCATTGAAGTCGGACATCACTGAAGGCCTAGGTGGGAAACGCACAAACCGCCATTGGTTTGTATATACAGTCGTGGTCAAAAGTTGACATCATGTCATGGCTGTCTTATTTTTTGTGTTAGAGTGATTGGAGCACATACTTGCTGGTCACAAAAAACATTCATGAAGTTTGCTTCTTTTATGAATTTATTATGAGTCTACTGAAAATGTGAGCAAATGTGCTGGGTCAAAAGTATACATACAGCAATGTTAATATTTGCTTACATGTTCCTTGGCTAGTTTCACTGCAATAAGGCACTTTTGGTAGCCATCCACAAGCTTCTGGTGGAATTTTTGACCACTCCCTTTGCCAAAATGGTTGCAGTTCAGCTAAATGTGTTGGTTTTTTGACATGGACTTGTTTCTTCGGCATTGTCCACACGTTTAAGTCAGGACTTTGGGAAGGTCATACTAAAACCTTCATTCTAGCCTGATTTAGCCATTCCTTTACCACTTTTGACATGTGTTTGGGGTCATTGTCCTGTTGGAACACCCAACTGCGCCCAAGACCCAACCTCTGGGCTGATGATTTTAGCTTGTCCTGAAGAATTTGGAGGTAATCCTTCTTTTTCATTGTCCAATTTACTCTCTTTAAAGCACCAGTTCCACTGGGAGAAAAACAGGCCCAAAGCATAATACTACCACCACCATGCTTGACGGTAGGCCTGGTGTTCCTGGGATTAAAGGCCTCACCTTTTCTCCTCCAAACATACTGCTGGGTATTGTGGCCAAACAGCTCAATTTTTGGCATGAACAAAGATAAGACCTTCTGGAGGAAAGGTCGGTGTTTTTTTGTGACAAACAAGTATGTGCTCCAATCACTCTATCACAAAAAAATAAGAGTTGTAGAAAATATTGGAAACTCAAGACAGCCATGACATTATGTTCTTTACAAGTGTATGTAAAGGTTTGTATATGTATATATATATATATATTTTTTTTTTATTTATTTTTTTTTTTTTTAAGTGCACAAATTAAAACAAAAAATGTAAATAAAAATAAAATAATTAATGGTTTTTATCATGACATTTTGGCAACTTCCAAAGGCATAATGGTAATTCTGCCCCTGACGCCACATAGCTGTTGTGTACCACACAAGCACAGAGCGCTTTGAGCAGTTTGTTTCACAAGAATGAGCCAATGTAGTCATTTGTAATTCATGAAATGCTTCATACCACTCCAAAAAGCAATTATTTTGGGAGATGAGCGTAATGGATCCTCATAGATGAGTGGTATTTTTTTTGGCCGCTAATGTGCAAGGTGGCAGGCAAGGAACAGGTTTATTTTTAACAGAATATTTATGTAAGCGACGAACATGTTGTGGAATAATGAGAAGGCTCTCTGGGCCATTGAGCTACAGAGACGGGACTCTGAGAGCAGCAGAGGGTGATTGAAGGCACATAATGAGCATGAGGCGAGGGGAAAAAAGACAGCAGTAGAAGAGACTAGAATAATAAAAAAATAAAAACATGAAAATACAAAGGGAATGTGATAACTATGGTGGGAGTGGGGTGGCAAGAGTGAAATGACAAACACAAAAAAAAAGGAATGGAGAGAAGAATGTCGTGATACAGAAGATAATTATCATCGCCAGATAAAAAAAAAAGGTAATCGGCTTGAGAAAACACAATTCTTTTTGATTTGGCAAAATGTGTAGAGGGGAAATAAGAGTGGCACATATGGGTGCAAATGACTGCGATGCTGTGATGTATGGCTTCATTATAGCTTTCACAGCTAACACACACACAGCTTCGCCTTTTTAGCTTTTTCTAAAATTGCAGAAATGTGTTTCCCAACAGCTCTTTTCATTTCAGCGTAGAGCTCCAGTGTTTTTTTCAATTACAAACCCCGTTTCCATATGAGTTGGGAAATTGTGTTAGATGTAAATATAAACGAAATACAATGATTTGCAAATCCTTTTCAAGCCATATTCAGTTGAATATGCTACAAAGACAACATATTTGATGTTCTAACTGATAAACATTTTTTTTTTTTTGCAAATAATCATTAACTTTAGAATTGGATGCCAGCAACACGAGACAAAGACGTTGGGAAAGGTGGCAATAAATACTGATAAAGTTGAGGAATGCTCATCAAACACTTATTTGGAACATCCCACAGGTGAACAGGCAAATTGGGAACAGGTGGGTGCCATGATTGGGTATAAAAGTAGATTCCATGAAATGCTCAGTCATTCACAAACAAGGATGGGGCGAGGGTCACCACTTTGTCAACAAATGCGTGACCAAATTGTTGAACAGTTTAAGAAAAAACTTTCTCAACCAGCTATTGCAAGGAATTTAGGGATTTCACCATCTACGCTCCGTAATATCATCAAAGGGTTCAGAGAATCTGGAGAAATCACTGCACGTAAGCAGCTAAGCCCGTGACCTTCCATCCCTCAGGCTGTACTGCATCAACAAGCGACATCAGTGTGTAAAGGGTATCACCACATGGGCTCAAGGAACACTTCAGAAACCCACTGTCGGTAACTACAGTTGGTCGCTACATCTGTAAGTGCAAGTTAAAACTCTCCTATGCAAGGCGAAAACCGTTTATCAACAACACCCAGAAACGCCGTCGGCTTCGCTGGGCCTGAGCTCATCTAAGATGGACTGATACAAAGTGGAAAAGTGTTCTGTGGTCTGACGAGTCCACATTTCAAATTGTTTTTGGAAACTGTGGACGTTGTGTCCTCCGGACCAAAGAGGAAAAGAACCATCCGGATTGTTATAGGCGCAAAGTTGAAAAGCCAACATCTGTGATGGTGTGGGGGTGTATTAATGCCCAAGACATGGGTAATTTACACATCTCTGAAGGCGCCATTAATGCTGAAAGGTACATACAGGTTTTGGAGCAATATATGTTGCCATCCAAGCAACGTTACCATGGACGCCCCTGCTTATTTCAGCAAGACAATGCCAAGCCATGTGTTACATCAACGTGGCTTCATAGTAAAAGAGTGCGGGTACTAGACTGGCCTGCCTGTAGTCCAGACCTGTCTCCCATTGAAAATGTGTGGCGCATTATGAAGCCTAAAATAGCAGAAGGGAGACCCCCGGACTGTTGAACTACTTAAGCTGTACATCAAGCAAGAATGGGAAAGAATTCCACCTGAGAAGCTTCAAAAATGTGTCTCCTCAGTTCCCAAACGTTTACTGAGTGTTGTTAAAAGGAAAGGCCATGTAACATTTTGGACAAAATGGCGGCGCATGAGAAATGCTGCGGCTCACTAATGCTCTTGGGAGTGTAGAGCGATTTGGCAAAAAACACCCGTCATTTCTGTCAATTTCATGGCTGGCTCAAAGCGTGAACACTCTGTGATCACATATGACCGACAGACAATTCTGGATGTGGATGGATCGGGTCGTTATAGACTGAAAGATGCATGTACAGTGGACCTCCTCGCTAGCATGGGAATACTTCGTGGGCTACATCGAGCGGCCTTTGTAGCAGCGGAGTCAAGTGCTAGCGGTGACCGCCAATGGAGACGACATAAGCGGTGCGAGCGGAAGCAGAAGCGGGGATGCCGAGCTGGGCTAACAACAAAGAGAAAAGCTAACCAAAGAAACGTGGAGTCTCCGGGTAAGAAGCCATTTAAACTAGAACTAGCCGGCGTCAGGCTGGATAATCCCTGCACACATAGCAATTCTCTTAGAATAAAACCCAACTCACATAATGTTTTTTCTTTTGTGACCGTGTCAGAGGCAGACATACATTGTACTGAGGTAGCTAACTATGATGCGTTCAGTTTATCGCAACATCAAGCAAACAATCTGAATATCCCTGTCGTATCAATTCCTAGATATGGTCAAAACTATTTAAAGTGCAATACGCATAATAAACGCAACATTATTAATATTGCTACTTCGGATAATTTCAACAAACAATCCTCAAAACAGCCCACTACCTATAATATGGGCTTTTTAAACATAAGATCATTATCTTCCAAAACGTTATTAGTTAATGAAGTCATTAGAGACAACAAACTTGACGTCGTTGGTCTCGCCGAGACCTGGCTCAAACCAGACGATTTTTTTGCGCTAAATGAAGCATCTCCTCCTGGCTATACCAATACACATGTTGCCCGACCTCTTAAAAGGGGAGGGGGTGTCGCACTAATATACAATGAAAACTATAATTTTACACCTAACCTAAATAATAAATATAACTCGTTTGAGGTGCTCACTTTGAGGTTTGTCACAACGCTGCCTCTCCACCTGGCTGTTATCTACCGCCCCCCTGGGCCCTATTCGGACTTCATCAGTGAATTCTCAGAGTTTGTTGCTGATCTAGTGACGCACGCCGACAATATAATCATAATGGGGGACTTTAATATCCATATGAATACCCCATCGGACCCTCCATGCGTGGCGCTCCAGACTATAATTGATAGCTGTGGTCTTACACAAATAATAAATGAACCCACGCATCGCAACGGTAATACGATAGATCTAGTGCTTGTCAGGGGTGTCACCACCTCTAAAGTTACGATACTCCCGTACACTAAAGTAATGTCCGACCATTACCTTATAAAATTCGAAGTTCTGACTCATTGTCAACAAACTAATAATAATAATAATAACTACTATAGCAGCCGCAACATTAATGCTGCCACAACGACGACTCTTACTGACCTACTGCCTTCGGTAATGGCACCATTCCCAAATTATTTGGGCTCTATTGATAACCTCACTAACAACTTTAATGACGCCCTGCGCGACACCATTGATATTGTAGCACCGCTAAAGCTAAAAAGGGCCCCTAAAAGGCGTACCCCATGGTTTACAGAAGAAACTAAAGCCCAGAAATGATCATGTAGAAAGCTGGAACGCAAATGGCGTGCGACTAAACTTGAGGTTTTCCATCAAGCATGGTGTGATAGTTTAATAACTTATAAACGCATGCTTACCTCAGCTAAAGCTAAATATTAATCAAATCTCATCCACCTCAACAAAAATTATCCTAATTTCTGTTTAGTACGGTAGCATCGCTAACCCAACAAGGGACTCCTCCCAGTAGCTCCACCCACTCAGCAGATGACTTTATGAATTTCTTTAATAAGAAAATTGAAGTCATTAGAAAAGAGATTAAAGACAATGCATCTCAGCTACAACTGGGTTCTATTAACACAAATACGACTGTATATACGATGGATACCGCCCTCCAAAATAGTTTCTCTCTCTTTGATGAAATAACATTGGAGGAATTGTCAAAATGTGTAAATGGGACAAAACAAACAACATGTTTACTTGACCCAATTCCTGGGAAACTTATCAAGGAGCTTTTTGTATTATTATGTCCATCAGTGTTAAATATTATAAACTTATCACTTTCCTCTGGTACTGTTCCCCTAGCATTCAAAAAAGCGGTTATTCATCCTCTACTCAAAAGACCTAACCTCGATCCTGATCTCCTGGTAAACTACCGGCCGGTGTCCCACCTTCCGTTTATCTCGAAAATCCTCGAAAAAATTGTAGCACAGCAGCTAAATGAACACTTAGCGTCTAACAATCTCTGTGAACCTTTTCAGTCCGGTTTCAGGGCAAATCACTCTACGGAGACAGCCCTCGCAAAAATGACTAATGATCTATTACTAACGATGGATTCTGATGCGTCATCTATGTTGCTGCTTCTTGATCTTAGCGCCGCTTTCGATACTGTTGATCATAATATTTTATTAGAGCGTATCAAAACGCGTATTGGGATGACAGACTTAGCCTTGTCTTGGTTTAACTCTTATCTTACTGACAGGATGCAGTGTGTCTCCCATAACAATGTGACCTCGGACTATGTCAAGGTAACGTGCGGAGTTCCCCAGGGTTCGGTTCTTGGCCCTGCACTCTTTAGTATTTACATGCTGCCGCTAGGTGACATCATACGCAAATACGGTGTTAGCTTTCACTGTTATGCTGATGACACTCAACTCTACATGCCCCTAAAGCTGACCAACACGCCGGATTGTAGTCAGCTGGAGGCGTGTCTTAATGAAATTAAACAATGGATGTCCGCTAACTTTTTGCAACTCAACGCTAAGAAAACGGAAATGCTGATTATCGGTCCTGCTCAACACCGACATCTATTTAATAATACCACCTTAACATTTGACAACCAAACAATTAAACAAGGTGACTCTGTAAAGAATCTGGGTATTATCTTCCACCCAACTCTCTCGTTTGAGTCACACATTAAGAGTGTTACTAAAACGGCCTTCTTTCATCTCCGTAATATCGCTAAAATTCGTCCCATTTTGTCCACAAGCGATGCTGAGATCATTATCCATGCGTTCATTACATCTCGTCTCGATTACTGTAACGTATTATTTTCGGGTCTCCCTATGTCTAGCATTAAAAGATTACAGATGGTACAAAATGCGGCTGCAAGACTTTTGACAAAAACAAGAAAGTTTGATCATATTACGCCTATACTGGCTCACTTGCACTGGCTTCCTGTGCACCTAAGATGCGACTTTAAGGTTTTACTACTTACGTATAAAATACTACACGGTCAAGCTCCTGCCTATCTTGACGATTGTATTGTACCATATGTCCCGGCAAGAAATCTGCATTCAAAGAACTCCGGCTTATTAGTGATTCCCAGAGCCCAAAAAAAGTCTGCGGGCTATAGAGCGTTTTCTATTCGGGCTCCAATATTATGGAATGCCTTCCCGGTAAAAGTTAGAGATGCTACCTCAGTAGAAGCATTTAAGTCTCATCTTAAAACTCATTTGTATACTCTAGCCTTTAAATAGACTCCCTGTTTAGACCAGTTGATCTGCCGTTTCTTTTCTTTTCTTTTCTACTCTGCTCCAAACCCGGGGTGGACCGCTAGCCTGTTCATCAGATGGGGACATCTCTACGCTGCTGACCCGTCTCCACTCGGGATGGTTCCTGCTGGCCCCACTATGGACTGGACTCTCGCTGATGTGTTAGACTTTCACAATATTATGTCAGACCCACTCGACATCCATTGCTTTCGGTCTCCCCTAGAGGGGGGGGGGGGGGGGGGGTTACCCACATATGCGGTCCTCTCCAAGGATTCTCATAGTCACTCACATTGACGTCCCACTGGGGTGAGTTTTCCTTGCCCGTATGTGGGCTCTGTACCGAGGATGTCGTTGTGGCTTGTACAGCCCTTTGAGACACTTGTGATTTAGGGCTATATAAATAAACATTAATTGATTGATTGATTGAACACAGTGGTGAACATGCCCTTTCCCAACTACTTTGGCACGTGTTGCAGCCATGAAATTCTAAGTTAATTATTATTTGCAAAAAAAACCTAAAAACTTTATGAGTTTGAACATCAAATATGTTGTCTTTGTAGTGCATTCAACTGAATATGGGTTGAAAAGGATTTGCAAATCATTGTATTCCGTTTATATTTACATCTAACACAATTTCCCAACTCATATGGAAACGGGGTTTGTAATTTGTACCCCTTTCAGACATTGCATTTAGTTCCCATTAAAACATTCACATGTTGCACAATGAGATGTAAGCAGGGGATCATGCGTACATTCCTGCAACTTCCTGTTTGTAAAAAATATATTTTTATTAGTATTTATTTAATATACGAACAGCATTTCATGATTAATATTTATAAATTAAGATTCCTAATAAATGACACTAGAATAAGCACACATATGATTGGTAAATCATTGTGTAACGACCTGGAATGACACTTTATGTGTGGTGTTGGAGTTGTCCGACTTTTTGTGTGGCTGTAAACGCATCACTGGCTAAGTGCCATATGTGCATGTGTTGGCGCAAGTGAGAAAGAGCGAGCGGCTGCTGTTGATATAACAAAGTTGCTTTTGGTCTGATTTGTACTGCAGAAAATGTCCAGTTTTGCTAGATATCATTTTTTTTACTAATGTTTTGGTGACGTGTTTATGGCCGCTCAGTAAAGTGATGGATGGAATTCATGTCCTCAAAGCGTCTCGACAGACGTTACAATATTTGAACAATGATGACGAAAACTGTTTTCTCTATCGTGTCCGTGTCGTGTCGAAAATTGTTATGCGCTTATTTTTTTATTTGATTTTGTGCGTGGCATAGATTTGCCGTGCGCAGAGGACGCTTGAGCAGTGCTCAATTACACAGGCGCGCACCTTAGAGGGAACGTTGCTCCGGAGCGACTTATACTCCGAAAAATACAGTACATTGTTTATCATAAAGCATTTAAGTGATATGGCTCACCATTAGTCAAAACTACTCTCCCCTACCTTGCTGCAGAAATCCTTTCTAAGCTTGTTCTTCGATATCATACCCATCACATCCTTTCATTTGCCACTCTCCCTAACACACACACACACACACACACACACACGCACACGGACTTACACACACAAGCGCTCCCATACATTATATGGTACCTCTTCTCGAGGGGGGGCTCCTGACTGGCTGCAGGGGCCGCCTGTGCCGTTTCTTGCAGGTCAGGGATATTGGCAAAGTCGTCTTGCTCGGCCACACCGATGGCCAAAGACAGAACCACCAGCTTTCCTTCACTGGCTCCCCGGGAAACAAAACAATCAGATACAGAGATGGAAAGAGAGAAGCAAGAGAGAGAGGAATGGAGCAGGAAAAAAGGTGTGGTGCAAGTGGGGAAAACGAGAAGGAAAGAAAAGACAAGTCATTTGAGGAGAGAAGGAAAACAGCTGCACTGTGACAGGACACTTCTGGACCTTGCGAGAGGGAAGAGGAGGGCATCAAAAAGAAAAATGGCATTTTAAGAGAATTTTAGCAACATCAGGGAACAGTGACACTTTGTCCAGGGAAGGAGGATCTTACAAAACAAACATGAGCCAATTCAAAACCAGAATGCACTTTTAAATCTCTGCTAGAGCTGAATTGTGGTGAAAATGAACAATAATTTAATATAACGTATTTTCCGAACCATAGGGCGCACTGGGTTAGACTTAGACTTACACTTCCTTACCATTAATTAGTTTCTTATTAATATGCAAATTAGTACTGGGCCAGCAATCGGAGGGTTGCTGGTTACTGGGGTTCAATTCCCACCTTCTACCATCCTAGTCACGTCCGTTGTGTCCTTGGGCTAGACACTTCACCCTTGCTCCTGATGGCTGCTGGTTAGCGCCTTGCATGGCAGCTCCCGCCATCAGTGTGTGAATGTGTGTGTGAATGGGTGAATGTGGAAATAGTGTCAAAGCGCTTTGAGTACCTTGAAGGTAGAAAAGCGCTATACAAGTACAACCCATTTATTATTATTTATTTATAGTAACATATTGGCTCTTAATTAGTCGTAATTAAGTACTTACTAATGCCTTATGCTGCATGGCCTTATTATACTTTATTTTTTGCTAATATTAGCATGCCTGCAACATGTTTCAAAAAAGCTGGCACAAGACTGAGAAAGTTGAGGAAATCTCATCAAACACTTATTTGGAACATCCCACCGGTGAACAGGCTAATTGGGAACAGGTGGGTGCCATGAAAAGGTTCAGAGAATCTGGAGAAATTACTCTACGTAAGCAGCAGGGCTGAAAACCAACATTGAATGCCCGTGACCTTCGATCCTTCAGGCGGTACTGCATCAAAACAGTGTGTAAAGGATATCACCACATGGGCTCAGGAACACTTCAGAAAACCACTGTCAGTAACTACAGTTCATCGCTACATCTGTAAGTGCAAGTTAAAACTCTACTATGCAAAGCCAAAGCCATTTATCAACAACACCCAGAAACGCGGCCGGCTTTGCTGGGCCCCAGCTCATCTAAGATGGACTGATGCAAAATGGAAAAGTGTTCTGTGGTCTGACGAGTCCACATTTCAAATTGTTTTTGGAAACTGTGGACGTCGTGTCCTCCGGACCAAAGAGGAAATTAACCATCCGGATTGTTATAGGCGCAAAGTTGAAAAGCCAGCATCTGTGATGGTATGGGGGTGTATTAGTGCCCAATGCATGGGTAACTTACACATCTGTGAAGGCACCATTAATGCTGAAAGGTACATACAGGTTTTGGAGCAACATATGTTGCCATCCAAGCAACGTTATCATGGACGCCCCTGCTTATTTCAGCAAGACAATGCCAAGCCACGTGTTACAACAGCGTGGCTTCATAGTAAAAGAGTGCAGGTACTAGACTGGCCTGCATGTAGTCCAAACCTTCTTCTTTGTTTGGATAAAGATGTTGATTAGAGGTGTAACCACTATACAACTGACCAAGCTCTGGTCCACAGCTGCCAGACCACGATTCCCGTTAGGATGGCTGTATATGGGACAGGATGTTATGATGTGGTCTGCAGTTTACTCCTCTGCACCACACTCACATGCCGCAGAAGAAGCCATACCCCATTTGCACACAGTTGAGCGGAAAAGACCGACGCCAGTACAAAGGTGATTAAGCCTGACCTAAGCAGGCCTGGGAAAGCATATTCCCTTCTTCTTCATTTGATTAGAGGTGTAACCACTATACAGCTGGGCAAGTGTTTTAACAACCAACTGACCAAGCTCTCGCCCAGTCCAGACCTGTCTCCCATTGAAAATGTGCGGCGCATTGTGAAGCCTAAAATACCACAACGGAGACCCCCGGACTGTTGAACAACTTAAGCTGTACATCAAGCAAGAATGGGAAAGAATTCCACCTGAGAAGCTTCAAAAATGTGTCTCCTCAGTTCCCAAATCTTTACTGAGTGTTGTTAAAAGGAAAGGCCATGTAACACAGTGGTGAACATGCCCCTGTGCCAACCTTTTTGCAATGTGTTGCTGCCATTAAATTCTAAGTTAATGATTATTTGCAAAAAACACGGTGAAAGAGGGGTTAGTGCGTCTGCCTCACAATACGAAGGCCATGGGTTCGATCCTGCGCTCGGGATCTTTCTGTGTGGAGTTTGCATGTTCTCCCCGTGACTGCGTGGGTTCTACTCCGGCTTCCTCCCACCTCCAAAGACATGCACCTGGGGATAGGCCCCTCCCACCTCCAAAGACATGCACCTGGGGATAGGCCCCTCCCACCTCCAAAGACATGCACCTGGGGATAGGCCCCTCCCACCTCCAAAGACATGCACCTGGGGATAGGCCCCTCCCACCTCCAAAGACATGCACCTGGGGATAGGCCCCTCCCACCTCCAAAGACATGCACCTGGGGATAGGCCCCTCCCACCTCCAAAGACATGCACCTGGGGATAGGTTGATTGGCAACACTAAATGGTCCCTAGTGTGTGAATGTGAGTGTGAATGTTGTCTGTCTATCTGTGTTGGCCCTGTGATGAGGTGGCGACTTGTCCAGGGTGTACTCTGCCTTCTGCCCGAATGCAGCTGAGACAGGCTCCAGCACCCCCGCGACCCCGAACGGGACAAGCGGTAGAAAATGGATGGATGGATGCAAAAAAAAAAAAGTTTCTCAGTTGGAACATTAAATATCTTGTCTTTGCAGTCTTTTCAATTGAATATAAGTTGAAAAGGATTTGCAAATCATTGTATTCTGTTTTTATGTACAAATTGCACAACATGCCAACTTCACTGGTTTTAGGGTTTGTAGTTGCTGTTAAAATGTGAGTGTAAAGATAGCACTCTGGCTCACTAGCTATGCTGTGGCTAACATGTGTGTCCTCCAGTGTTGGGTTGATTACTGAAAACCAGTAACTAGTTACAGTTACTAGTTACTTTATTTGAAAAGTAACTCAGTTACTAATTTAGTTACTTACACCAAAAAGTAATGTGTTACTGTGAAAAGTAACTATTTAGTTACTTTTTTATATATATATATATATATATATATATATATATATATATATATATATATATATATATATATATATATATATATATATATATATTTTTTTTTTTTTTTTTTTTTTTTTTTTTTTTAAAGTACGGAGCCCCTAAAGGGACATGGGAATTTTTTTTTTTTTAGACATGTATCTCGTGGCCACGAGAAAGTATCTCGTGGCCACGAGAAACTTTCTCGTGGCCACGAGAAACTTTTTATAAAAAAAAAAAAAAAAAAAAAAAAAAAAAATTTTTTTTTTTTTTTTTTTTTTTTTAATAAAAAGTTTCTCGTGCGCACGAGAAAGTTTCTCGTGGCCACGAGAAAGTTTCTCGTGGCCACGAGAAAGTTTCTCGTGGCCACGAGAAACTTTTTATTAAAAAAAAAAAAAAAAAAAAAAAAAAATTTTTTTTTTTTTTTTTTTTTTTTTATAAAAAGTTTCTCGTGCGCACGAGATACTTTCTCGTGGCCACGAGATACATGTCTAAAAAAAAAAAAAATCCCATGTCCCTTTAGGGGCTCCGTATTAAAGGCCTACTGAAATGAATTTTTTAAATTTAAACGGGGATAGCAGATCCATTCTATGTGTCATACTTGATCATTTCGCGATATTGCCATATTTTTGCTGAAAGGATTTAGTAGAGTACATCGACGATAAAGTTCACAACTTTTGGTCGCTGATAAAAAAAAAGCCTTGCCTGTACCGGAAGTAGCGTGACGTCACAGGTTGAAAGGCTCCTCACATTTCCCCATTGTTTACACCAGCAGCGAGAGCGTTTCGGACCGAGAAACCGACGATTACCCCATTAATTTGAGCCAGGATGAAAGATTTGTGGATGAGGAAAGTGAGAGTGAAGGACTAGAGTGCAGTGCAGGACGCATCTTTTTTCGCTCTGACCGTAACTTAGGTACAAGCTGGCTCATTGGATTCCACACTCTCTCCTTTTTCTATTGTGGATCCCGGATTTGTATTTTAAACCACCTCGGATACTATATCCTCTTGAAAATGGGAGTCGAGAACCCGAAATGGACATTCACAGTGACTTTTATCTCCACGACAATACATCGCTATGGAGCTAACATGATAGCATCGGGCTTAACTGCAGATAGAAACAAAATAAATAACCCCCTGACTGGAAGGATAGACAGAAGATCAACAATACTATTAAACCATGGACCTGTAACTACACGGTTAATGCTTTCCAGCCTGGCGAAGCTTAAAAATGCTGTTGCTAACGACGCCATTGAAGCTAACTTAGCAACGGGACCTCACAGAACTATGCTAAAAACATTAACTATCCACCTACGCCAGCCAGCCCTCATCTGCTCATCAACACCCTTGCTCACCTGCGTTCCAGCGATCGACGGAGCGACGAAGGACTTCACCCGATCATCAATGCGGTCGGCGGCTAGCGTCGGATAGCGCGTCTGCTATCCAAGTCAAAGTCCTCCTGGTTGTGTTGCTGCAGCCAGCCGCTAATACACCGATCCCACCTACAGCTTTCTTCTTTGCAGTCTTCATTGTTCATTAAACAAATTGCAAAAGATTCACCAACACAGATGTCCAGAATACTGTGGAATTTTGCGATGAAAACCAAGCTTTTTGTATTGGATACAATGTGTCCGAATACTTCCGTTTCAACGATTGACGTCACGCGCATACGTCATCATACATAGACGTTTTCAACCGGAAGTTTCGCGGGAAATGTAAAATGTCACTTTATAAGTTAACCCGGCCATATTTGCATGTGTTGCAATGTTAAGATTTCATCATTGATATATAAACTATCAGACTGCGTGGTCGGTAGTAGTGGCTTTCAGTAGGCCTTTAAGGCCCCCTTTAATGCCCTTTTAGCCTTCATTTCAGTTCTGTTATTGCACTGGAGAATAATACAATGTGTTGATCAACTTGACATGCATTTGCATCACTGAACTCTGCTAAGCAATGTGCTCTACATACAACACACAAAGAAATTGGCCCTTTGAAACATATGTTTCAAAGGGCCAATTTATTTCAGGCCAGAACAAATTGACAAAACTATTTTAAATAGCTGCAACATAACATACATAAGTAACAAACAGCATAATAACAGCACAGCTGTAAACCAAGGAAGGCACACACTACATACACAAAGCCTAACCAGGCGTTTTTTCTCTCTCAAGGAATTCTGAAATAAAATCATGTCTGAAGCCCAGAACACTCTACACATTTCCCCAGTTTTAGTTTAGAGACAAGGAAAGATTGGCCTGGCCCACTAGGATCCCTCTTTTTGTTTGTGAACTTTATAGTCTATACATTTAGAGTGATGTGATAATCAAACACTCTAAAAGTCTAGAATGAAAGAGTATGTGTACAGCTCTGGTAATGGGTACATTCGCACCCACCTGCACAAATGTACTTCAAAATGTAACAATCAAAATAAATACTACTTTTTTTTGTTTACTAGGGCATGCATACATAATATGCATTAGTTTGACCATTTAAAATCAACGATAATAAAAATAAGATGCTTGGAAATAGCATAAAAATGCCCCAAAAACGTGGAAAAACGCGATTCATAGCGTTACTTTTTGGTGTAACCATCATGAGCGTTCTGTTCAGGTATATTTCTTTTATATTTTGATAAATCATCATAAATAGGTATTGATCAATCTTTAAGTTGTGTGTATTTGATTTCAGTTTGCATTTGACATCTTATTTAGAATTGTAGTTGAAACTTTTACAACCTTGTGTTGCGCTCATGATGGCGTAACCAAACTAGATTATTTTGAATATTTATTCCCTTTTTCACATTTAATTTATTTAAATATACTGTGTTTGATGCTTTTTTCTTTTTGGGGCATGTACTATACATATAATACAATAAAGTCCCATATAAAATTATGTTTCTAGCAATACTTTAATTTTGCCTTTGAAAGTAACACTCCAATGGTAAATGGTAAATGGGTTGTACTTGTATAGCGCTTTTGTACCCCTTTTTAAGGGGCCCAAAGCGCTTTGACAGTATTTCCACATTCACCCATTCACACACACATTCACACACTGATGGCGGGAGCTGCCATGCAAGGGGCTAACCAGGACCCATCAGGAGCAAGGGTGAAGTGTCTTGCCCAAGGACACAACGGACGTGACTAGGATGGTAGAAGGTGGGGATTGAACCAGTAACCCTCAGATTGCTGGCACGGCCACTCTCCCAACTTCGCCGCGCCATGTCCATTAGTGGAACTGTACACGTATATAAGAGAATTGACAGAGTGTGTTTACCTTCAGTGCTGCAATGGCTCTATCAATGTTGTCCTGGCTAGCAGTGCCTGGTTAAAATCCAGCCGCTGTTGCTTAGGAGCTGAAGTGTGACTCTCTTTACTTGCTTCGTCGAAGCATGTTGCTTTTGTAGCTGTTTCAGCAGATTTGAATTGCTAGGATAGGATCTTTAAATCCAAGACACAACTTACATTTAACTAAAAATGTATTTTCTTTGTGGTCGACAAAAGAAAAGTAGTGAGAATACCTCCATGTTAAGAAACTCGGCTTCGGGCTTCGCCATGACATCTTGTTAGTAAACACAGACACGCCCCCTCCCACACACACACATACACATGCACAAAGCGCGCCTCTTCTCCGTCTCCTCTTCTGCAGTGCTCCAATAACACACTCAGATCTTCTGAGTTTCTAGCCGATACTACATAAAAAATAATGTAAAATAACGCAGTAACGCATCACGTAGTAACGGTAACTGAGTTACTGAATATAAAAAATAACGCGTCCGATTACTATTTACCGCCGCGTTAGTCCCAACACTGGTGTCCTCCTATCCAACTTCTAAATGTTAATTTTTTGTATGGGCTACAGTAGATGGCATCTATTATGTTGGACAGAGTCACAGGTGGAGCCACACAGTCGTGTCGGAGACCAGCATTGACAAACAGCTCCTTGGCATTACAGCACAAAAGCATTTGTCATCTGTCTAAATTCAGCTAGATTTTGGCGAACACGCTTCCAATACACTATTGCGGACACTTCCCCCACCCAACATGTCCGCTGTCTGCTTTCTCCACAGTTAATATTGAATTAAGCCTCATTACAAGGATGTGGACTAATTGTTTCTATTTGAGTGATACGGTGTCGAAAGGTGCTTGCAGTGTGTCACCGTTTTCTGGGTCACTGCTCTCTCAGCCACCATGCTGCACTCCTCACCCTTGGGCTTTACTGTTCAGCCACACTTCCCACCACAAATCCCCCCACATCCCTTTTCCCCTTCGTCTTAAAACCTCCTGCCTCCTCATCGCTTCCCCACCGCCTGTCACACACACCCACGCTTCTATAGCCTAAGCCTCTGACGCCGCCACTGTACCTCCACTTACAAAATATGGTGCTGTCAGGCCGTGGAAATTTATCCCCCTTTGCTTCACAATTCTTGCATTCTTACATGCAATTCAGAGCTTTTCTTGCAGAACGATTAAACTCTGTTTAATAATCTCTAGCTGTATATCAGGACCTCCCCACCTTTTCTATCCTCCATGCATATTTGAAGTCCAAGGTCGTAATTTGCTACGCAAAAACCTCCCATATCCATTATTGGTTTACTTCTAAAAATAAGAAAATATATTCTAAAATTGGTAACCCAATATTGTTCAACTAACTTCAACAACAACCTCAAACTACATACGGATTAAATGACTGCAGGGATACACGGAAGGGAAAATGTAGAATCTAGTTAGCATTGGCCTGAACTTCAAAAAAAGTTTTTGGTACCGTATTTTTCGGAGTATAAGTCGCTACGGAGTATAAGTCGCACCAGCTGAAAATGCATAATAAAGAAGGAAAACAACATATATAAGTCGCACTGGAGTATAAGTCGCATTTTTGGGGAAATGTATTTGATAAAACCCAACACCAAGAATAGACATTTGAAAGGCAATTTAAAATAAATAACGAATAGTGAAAAACAGGCTGAATAAGTGTACGTTATATGAAGCATAAATAACCAACTGAGAACGTAATAGTGTATCTTCTGTGACGACCTGGTCGCATGGTGATGCGGGTGTTGTTCTCCCAGGAATGCAGACGGGCTTCGGACACAGCTTGCAGGTAAGAATGATTTATTTAAGAAATAAATAATATTTGAACAAACAAAACCGTGCTCATAGCACTTAAGGTAGAAACAAAAGACTAGCGTGAGCTAGCAAGCCAAAATAGCCTAGTGTGAAAACTAGTCGCTAAAGAGCAGGAAACAAAAGTCGTCAACTGTTGTGTGGAACAAACTAGGAAGCCAGACCGAGTGAGGCCAGGGCAAAGACTAAATAGCCCTCTGATTAGTGCCTGGACAACAGGTGAGCGTCTCGAACACTAACCAGAGGCAGGTGAGCACAATCTGCCGTCATGGCAACAGAAACAAACAAACACAAGGTGCTGAAAACACATGTGACTTGAAAACGTAAACAAACTATGATCCGGGAAGCGGAGCCTAACAGTACCCCCCTAAAAGGACAGATTCCAGATGTCCCTTGAAAACAGAAAAACAACTGGAACCCAAAAAAAACAAACAATAGTTCACGAGTCAAGGGCGGGCGGGGGGAGGACTTGGTGGTGGGTCGCCAGGCCACGTGTCCCCGAATCCACCGGGGACGAGTCAAGTGGCGGCGGCGAATGGAACGCCGCTGCCGCAGGCGAGGCGGGCAACCACGGAAAGGCCATGTTTGTGGCCGCCGAGAAGGTGGGCGTGAGTGGCGCCAGAAGTTCAGCAGCCGGAGAGTTCTACGACAACATTAAGATTAAAGATTAAAGTACCAATGATTGTCACACACACACTAGATGTGGTGAAATTTGTCCTCTGCATTTGACCCATCCCCTTGGGGAGCAGTGGGCAGCAGCGGCGCCGTGCCCGGGAATCATTTTGTCTTGGGTGTCGCTGCTGTTTGCGCCACTGGCGTCCATTACCTGACCTCTGAGAGAGCTGCTTGCGCAGCCGGACCACTCGAGGTCGCTGAGACGTCGCCGTGGCAGCCGGAGGAGTCGACGTCGCTGTCGTGGCAGCCGGAGGAGTCGACGTCGTGGCAGCCGGAGGAGTCGACGTCGTGGCAGCCGGAGTCGCTGACGTCGTGGCAGCAGGAGTCGCTGTCGTGGCAGAAGGAGTCGCTGTCGTGGCAGCCGGTGCTGTTGCGAGAACCAGTCGTGGTACAGGTGCTGGTGCGAGAACCAGCCGTGGTGCAGGTACTGGTGTGAGAACCAGTCGAGGTGCAGGTACTGATGTGGGAACCAGCCGAGGTGCAGGTACTGGAACCTGTGGTGGAGCTGGTGCTAGCCTTAGCCTTGGCGCTAGCTTAGTTGCAGGTGGCCTAGCTGCCAGTTGCGGCTTAGCAGGCCGAAAAACCGGTGGTGGCGGCCGGGCAGGTAGTTGCGGTTTAGCACGCAGACGGACTGGTGGCGGTGGCCGAGCAGGAGGTTGCGGCTTAGCCCGCTGAAGGACTGGTGGCGGTGGCCGAGCAGGAGGTTGTGGCTTGGCTGAGCGTAGTTGTGCCACCCCACTAGCACAGCTCCCAGTACTAGCCCCCCCTCAAGAAGCGGATACCAGACGCGCTCCTTGCGGTTTGGAACCGTCTTCAAGGGTGGGTGGAGGGAGGTCAGGAGGAGGGCAGAATCCTCTCCTCTAAATTGTCCAAAATGTCTATTCTTACTCCCCACTTGAGACTGGGTGGGAGCACAGGGGGAAAAAATATGTGCAGTGGGCGGAGCAATAGTCACTGGGGGTGGAGCTAGAAAGTCAGGTGACTGGGACTGACTAGATTTAGTCCTTAAAAAAATGTCCTGATAATGCTTAATTGCAGAATTAAAGTCACTTGTAAATGGCTGGCAGAAAGAATTGATAGAATGTCTAAAAATGTCTTTGTCTATGACGTCATCCAAAATGGACGGGACAACGTCATCAAGCGGCATGTCATCAGGGGGTGCCGATGGAATGACGTCATAGCTGCAGTCCCAGTGATTGACAGGCCAGTCATAACAATCTTCGGTAAGGTAGTTGATGGGATTAACAGACCTTTGAAGAGGGGAATCTTGGGCGGAATGTAGCTTGCTGTGTACCGGTGGAGGAGTTTGAGGGAGTGGCATGTCTTGGCAGCAAAGTGAAGACCCTTTGGGCGGCTTCCGTCTTCGCTGACGCGTCCGGTACTGCGGAGGTGTGGCAATGTCCTCGGGCCAAACGGAGTGGATTGGGACCAACCTTCCGTTAGGACCCCATAACAGGTCCTCGCGCTCCGAGGGGGAATAGCGAAGAGTCTCCGCCTCCATCGCTCGCAACACCATCGACGTACCTTCGTCCAATTCCTCCATCATGCTCGCTGCGGGAGAACCTTTTCTTGCTGGCTTCCTACTGTGACGACCTGGTCGCATGGTGATGCGGGTGTTGTTCTCCTAGGAATGCAGATGGGCTTCGGACACAGCTTGCAGGTAAGAATGATTTATTTAAGAAATAAATAATATTTGAACAAACAAAACCATGCTCATAGCACTTAAGGTAGAACCAAAAGACTAGCGTGGGAGCTAGCAAGCCAAAATAGCCTAGTGTGAAAACTAATCGCTAAAGAGCAGGAAACAAAAGTCGTCAACTGTTGTGTGGAACAAACTAGGAAGCCAGACCGAGTGAGGCCAGGGCAAAGACTAAATAGCCCTCTAAATTAGTGCCCGGACAACAGGTGAGTGTCTCGAACACTAACCAGAGGCAGCTGAGCACAATCTGCCGTCATGGCAACAGAAACAAACAAACACAAGGTGCTGAAAACACATGTGACTTGAAAACGTAAACAAACTATGATCTGGGCAGCGGATCCTAACATCTTCTGTATTATTCTGTATTAAGAAAGCAATGGCTCTCTTTTTAAGTCTTACTGGACAAGTGGAAAACTAAAGTATGACCTAATACAGGGGTGGGCAATTAATTTTTACCGGGGGCCACATGAGCAACCTGAGCACTGCTGGAGGGCCACACCGACAATATTTCAATTACATTTTGCTCAAATTATTTTTGATATACTGTAAGATGAATAATAATAATAATAATAATTTCATTTAACCTAACTTAACTTTATACAAAAGCAGAATGCTTTTGATGGTTTTATTTTCAACACTGTCTTACACAACACTTCCGGATGTATAATACAATGCAAAAATGTCAATTACTGTCACTTTATCCTGCATCCTCTTTAAAAGTCCAACATTTTTCCCCGTCAGATTTGGACAACCATCTGTTGTCACACATGCCAGCTTGTCCCATTTCAGTCCTAACATGTCCAAACACGCATTTACCTATGTGAACAAGTCATTACCTGTGGTTGTCTCTTTAATTGACTGCATGGCTGCCAGCCCCTCTGTGATTTGAAAGTCTGCAGTTATCCCATGTAGGAAGATGAGCAGCTGGGCGGTGTTACGTACATTGCAGCTCTCATCCAAAGCCAGCAAAAAACAGTCAAAGTCGGCCGTTCTGTTCTTCAGCTGAAGCTCCAAGTTTCTAGCAATGGTCTCAACCCGCCTTGTTACAGTGCGTCGGGAGAGTGACACGTTCTCAAATGCGCCCCTCTTCTCCGGACATATCAGCGCAACAGAGTCCAATAACCACTCCTTAATAAATTCTCCGTCAGAAAACGCCTTACTTTTTCTGGCGATTTTGTGAGAAATGACAAACTTGTCCTGACGGCTGCATCTCTGGAGGTGTGAAATTAGGCAAAAAGTCCTTGTTGGGTTTGCAGTTTTACCATCAACGCATCAGCCTCCCTTGCACGCTCTTCATCAGACAGATTACCATATTTTTCCTCGTGCTTCGTCGTGTAGTGGCGATTCAAATGATATTCTTTAAACACAGCAACCTGTGTACCACAAATTAAGCACACGGCTTTACCTTTAATTTCTGTAAAGAAATACTTGGCAGTCCATGTCTTGTTGAAAACACGCCATTCCTCATCAACTTTTCTCTTTTTAGCGTCTCGGGGATAACCGTGCATCACTTGTCGCTGTGCATCTTTTTTCACTCACAGGTTACACATGGACATACGCGCATAAATAACACTTTTCAAAATAAAAGCAGCACAGTTGTATTGCACGCACGACATAGATGTTTTTTTTAAATGTATTTTGTCATTTGTGATTGCCGCTGTTCACATTCACTCACAATCGCGCACGAGCATACGTCCACACGGAAGTAATACAAATAGCGCTTTTCAAATCAAAAGCAGCACCGTTGTATGGCACACTCGGAATAGATACTTTTTTAAATTTATTTTGTAATTTATGATTGGCCTCACGCGGGCCGGACAGGGACGCACAAAGGGCCGGATGTGGCCCGCGGGCCGCCGAATGCTCAGGTCTGACCTAATATTAGCATTATTAGCAAATTAAGCTTGAACAAAACTAGCTCTCACAAACTTTTTAGTAAAATGATGCAAAAATGTAAAAATAAATCTCTATATTTAGTTTTGTCACATGCAGCAGAGAGAGCCCTAATGCTGGTTAATTTAAGGGCCCGATAAAAAACTATGAAGACTGTCGGCTAGGACAGAACATAAAAACAGGACGTTTGGTCACCCTACATTAACATCAGGATCTATCCCCACATTGTCTCTCTTCTATCACGAACGCCTGTGTTAGCTCATGTCTCTAAACCAGGGGTGCCCAGAGTGGGGCCTGTGGGCCACATTGTCCCTGCTTTGTCGTTTTGTTTGAGGCTTCCCAATGTTGATACAAATTCCTACTGGACTCTTTCAAGCTCATGTAATCATTAATGGCAAAATCCGCAAGGCTAACGAGTGGCCAACTATTGAAGGTAACAATCTCCGCTGAACTCTGTAGAATTTATAAACGGAATCCATCCTATTTGGGTCCCACATCAACCTTAAGAAAGTCAGTGACTTCACTATAAAAGTGGGTGACATTGTTATCACCTAGGTTCCATTCTAGAGGCTAATCTTTCCTGTGATAAAATCGCAACCAAGGTAATCAAAAAGGTCAACCAACGAATGAGATTTCTCTACACAATCTCTTCTCTGGTCAACAAAAGCACCATGAAGATTCTAGCGGGAACTCTCATTCAACCCTTTTTCGATTACGCATGCACCTCCTGGTACCCTAGCACCTCCAAAACCCTCAAATCTAGTCTCCAAACATCCCAGAACAAGCTAGTCAGATTACTTCTAGACCTCCACCCCAGATCACACCTCACTCCTACCCACTTCTCCCAAGTGGGCTGGCTCAGGGTGGAGGACAGAGTAAAACAACTTGCACTGAGCCTAGTCTATAAAATCCGCTACACCTCCCTGACACCGAAGTACATGTCAAACTACTTCCTTAACATAAATAACCGCCATAACCACAACACCAGGGGGAGCTCCACTAACCACGTTAAACCCAGATTCCGATCTAACAAAGGTCTTAACTCATTCTCCTTCTATGCCACATCAATATGGAATGCACTCCCAACAGGTGTAAAAGAAAGGGCATCTCTATCCTCCTTCAAAACCGCAATAAAACAACACCTCCAGGCAACTTCAACCCTTGACTAAAACGCTCCCCCTTCCACATCCCTCCTCCCTGGATTGTAAATAATCAAATGTAGATACTGGTTCTTATGCTTTCTGATCTCTCTCTCTCTATGTCCACTGCTCGCTGTACATATCCTACACTGTTTCAATGTCCATTTCTCTGATGATGCAATTGTTGATGACTGAAGTGCTGATATCAACCAAACCTAAGCCACCCCTCCACATTCCACACCCCGGATTGTAAACAATGTAAATAATTCAATGTACATACTCTGATGATTAACTTGTGTGATGACTGTATTATGATGATAGTATATATCTGTATCATGAATCAATTTAAGTGGACCCCGACTTAAATAAGTTGAAAAACTTATTGGGGTGTTACCATTTAGTGGTCAATTGTACGGAATATGTACTGTACTGTGCAATCTACTAATAAAAGTTTCAATCAGTCAATCAAGCAAACACTACCTTAAATATGGTGGTATGGGAAAAACTGCCCATGTTGCTGCTGTATGGTTAAAATCGCTGTGTTTTGCCTACGGCCCATTGGCACATTTTTACTTTGGCCATAGGAGGCAAAACATTTGGCCAACCCTGCTTAAAAAAACATGAAAACCCTAAACAATTGGTTAAATAATACCCAATATTGTAGGAGTAATATCTGATATTTTCTGTAGTACATTCTGTTGTTCAGGCTAAGGATGTGCCCAGTTTCCCTGGATGTCAATTTGGTAAAACCTCTCAAAGTCTAGATATCTGTGACAAAACATGGATTATTTCACTCAGCAATGATTCACTCCAATCATGAATTTGTCAGCGATTGGCATGAGTTTGAACAAGCACTTGTGTCTATTATGGCCGTGTCTTGTCACCAAACATATGAGGTGTTGCTGTGGCACAGGAAATACAACAATGAGCTCTCCTCTCATATTTATACTAATGAGAGCTCCACTTGACGACAAACCCCAAAACCAGTGAAGTTGGCAGGTTGTGTAAATTGTAAATAAAAACAGAATACAATGATTTGCGAATCCTTTTCAACTTATATTCAATTGAATAAACTGCAAAGATACTCAACATTCAAACTGGAAAACTTTGTTATTTTTTTTGCAAATATTAGCTCAATTTGAATTTGATGCCTGCAACATGTTTCAAAAAAGCTGTCACATGTGGCAAAAAAGACTGAGAAAGTAGAGGAATGCTCGTCAAACACTTATTTGGAACATCCCACAGGTGAACAGGCTAATTGGGAACAGGTGGGTGCCATGATTGGGTATAAAAGCAGCTTCCATTAAATGCTCGGTCATTCACTAACAAGGATGGGGCGAAGTTCAGAGAATCTGGAGAAATCACTGCACGTAAGCAGCTAAGCCAGTGACCTTCAATCCCTCAGGCGGTAATGTATCAAAAAGCGGCATCAGTGTGTAAAGGATATCACCACATCGGTTCAGGAATACTTCAGAAAACCACTGTCAGTAACTACAGTTCATCACTACATCTGTAAGTGCAAGTTAAAACTCTACTATGCAAAGCCAAAGCCATTTATCAACAACACCCAGAAACGCCGCCGGCTTCACTGGTTCCGAGCTCATCTAAGATGGACTGATGCAAAATGTAAAAGTGTCCTGTGGTCTGACGAGTCCACATTTCAAATTGCTTTTGGAAACTGTGGACGTCGTGTCCTCCGGAACAAAAGGGAAAAGGACCATCCGGATTGTTCTAGGCGCAACGTGTAAAAGGCAGCATGTGTGATGGTATGGGGGTGTATTAGTGCCCAAGACATGGGTAACTTACACATCTGTGAAGGCGCCATTAATGCTGAAAGGTACATACAGGTTTTGGAGCAACATATGTTGCCATCCAAGCAACGTTACCATGGACGCCCCTGCTTATTTCAGCAAGACAATGCCAAGCCATGTGCTACAACAGCGTGGCTTCGTAGTAAAAGGGTGCGGGTACTAGACTGGCCGACTTAAGCTGTACATCAAGCAAGAATGGGAAAGAATTCCACCTGAAAAGTTTCAAAAATTGGTCTCCTCAGTTCCCAAAGTGTTGTTAAAAGGAAAGGCCATGTAACACAGTGGTAAAAATGCCCTGTGACAATTTTTTTGCAACGTGTTGCTGCCATTAAATCCTAAATTAATGATTATTTGCACAAAAAAAAAGGTTTCTCAGTTGGAACATGAAGTATCTTGTCTTTGCAGTCTATTCAATTGAATATAAGTTGAAAAGGATTTGCAAATCATTGTATTCTCTTTTTATTTACGAATTACACAACGTGCCAACTTCACTGGTTTTGGGTTTTGTATAATGGGCAGTTCCCTCACTGACCTTGCTGCTTGCATGTGCTACATTGCTAATGCTCAGTGAGCTGAAGGCATTAGTCCAGCTGTGTCACTCTTATATGCCCAGCAGAAGCTTAAAACTCACACAAAAAAGGGGCAAGATAATGTTTCAACAGGCTATTGTATAGCATTGAATCAGCACAAAGGCCCAAGTTGTACCTCGGCAGTGTCCCTCCTCAGCCTCTCCATCCTCGTATGGCCTAAAGCAACAATATGTTGTAGATGTAATGGAGCTGCTGACATTAGATCGATGCTTCAGCTGCTTAACCCTTGCTATTGGACTGATGCACAGTGACACATGGCCTGTGAGACAAGCAGCACAGATATCAGTCTGGGCTTACCATCAGCATGAAACCAAAAACAATTTTAGCTTGCAATGGTCATGAAATATATAATACTTATGTGTCTTCTAAGCCAGTGTTTTTCAACCACTGTGCCGCGGCACACTAGTGTGCCGTGAGATACAGTCTGGTGTGCCGTGGGAGATTATCCCAGTCTGTGGAACGCTCTCCCTGACCACCTGAGGGCACCTCAGACTGTGGATGCTTTTAAAAAAGGCTTAAAAACCCATCTTTTTAAAAAAGCCTTTTTATAGATTTTTATAGATATATGCATGCTGGTTCTAGCTATTGGGCTGTTTCTAGTTTTGTATTTTATTTATTTGTATTATCTTTTATTATTATTATTATCACTATTGTATTTTTCTTTTTTTAACACTGTGGCACTTTGAGGTTGTTTGCTCAACGTAAAGTAAAATCTATTATTATTATTATTATCTAATTTCACCTATTTGGGTTAAAAATATTTTTCGCAAAGCAGTAATTATAGTCTGCAAATGTGTTGTTGTTGAGTGTCGGTGCTGTCTAGAGCTCGGCAGAGTAACCCTGTAATACTCTTCCATATCAGTAGGTGACAGCCGGTAGCTAATTGCTTTGTAGATGTCTGGAATAGCGGAAGGCAGTGTGCAGGTAAAAAGGTGTCTAATGCTTAAACCAAAAAATAAACAAAAGGTGAGTGTCCCTAAGAAAAGGCATTGAAGCTTAGGGAAAGCTATTCAGAACAAAACTAAAACTGAACTGGCTACAAAGTGAACAAAAACAGATTACTGGACGACAGCAAAGACTTACTGTGGAGCAAAGACGACGTCCACAATGTACATCCGAACATGACATGACAATCAACAATGTCCCCACGAAGAAGGATAAAAACAACTTAAATGTTCTTGATTGCTAAAACAAAGTAGATGCGGGGAATATCGCTCAAAAGAAGACATGAAACTCCTACAGGAAAATACCAAAAAAGAGAAAAAGCCACCAAAATAGGAGCGCAAGACAAGAAGTAAAACACTACACACAGGAAAACAGCAAAAAAGTCCAAATAAGTCAGGGCGTGATGTGACACACTGCAAAAAGTCAGTGTTCAAAAACAATAAAAAAAAATTAAAAATGAGGGGTATTTTATTTGAACTAAGCAACATTTTTGCCAATAGAACAAGAAAATTTGGCTTGTCAAGACTTTCCAAAACAAGTAAAATTAGCTAATCTCAACAAACCCAAAAATACCTTCAAATAAGTATATTCTCACTAATAACAAGTGCACTTTTCTTGGTAGAAAAAAAAATTAGACCTTTTTGCTCAATATGTTTAAAAATATTATTCAATTAATTAAATGCTAGTGCCATTATCTTGACATAATGATATGCGCTCGGCATCATGATTATTTTTTTTAAGCTTGAAGTAAGAAATGATAACTTTAAAAAAGTAGTTTTATACTTGTGAGTGTTGATGACACAGCTTTGCAACAGTTGATATTCTAGTTTCAAGCATGTTTTACTCAATATAGCTCATCAAATCTCAGCTGCAAGCTGTAATATCTTACTGAGATCATTTAGGACCAAAACACTTCAAACAAGTAAAACATAAAAATCTGCTTAGTGAGAAGAATTATCTTATCAGACAGAAAATATGCAAACATCACCCTTATTTGAGATATTTAATCTTACTTAAATTTCAGTTTTTGCAGTGCAGGTGGTGACAGTACACCTACTTTGAGACAAGAGCTACATTGATGCATGCTTGGTTATGCTTTATAGTCATATCCAACAATTGGGACAACGACTTTTTACTGTCAACTGAGTTTCGTTTTTTTACTGACTTCTCCCTGTGGTGTGCCTCTTGATTTTTTCAACGCAAAAAATATGCCTTGGCTCAAAAAAGGTTGAAAAACACTGTTCTAAGCAATACGTTTCTTAGTTATTCCACAGGGACGGTGCAGAAATACATTGCACAATATAATAATTCACTGTATAAATATGTATTACAGAAATTCTCCCTGAAAACCTCATGTATATTGTAAACCTGCCCTCTTAAGACAGTTGCACCAGGCAGGCTGCAATCCATCCAAGAAGATGTCGATGTAGCTGAGCATACAGCACTAATATTGCACACTTTATCACAGAATAAGACGGCGATAGCTGAAACTACCCTGACATTAAAGTTAGAAAGTCCTTGTGTGACTGATAAGAAACATTGGAATTGTACCTCATCACCAATGAGGAAGCATGCATTCATGGGCAATTACAGTAACTGCATTTTTTCTACAAAACCCAAAACCAGTGAAGTTGTCACGTTGTGTAAATGGTAAATAAAAACAGAATTCAATGATTTGCAAATCCTTTTCAACTTATATTCAATTGAATAGACTGCAAAGACAAGATACTTAACGTTCAAACTGGTAAACGTTGTTATTTTTTGCAAATATTAGCTCATTTGGAATTTGATGCCTGCAACATGTTTCAAAAAAGCTGGCACAAGTGGCAAAAAAGACTGAGAAAGTTGAGGAATGCTCATCAAACACTTATTTGGAACATCCCACAGGTGAACAGGCTAATTGGGAACAGGTGGGTGCCGTGATTGGGTATAAAAGCAGCTTCCATGAAATGCTCAGTCGTTCACAAACAAGGATGGGGCGAGGGTCACCAATTTTCTCAACAAATGCGTGAGCAAATTGTCGAACAGTTTAAGAACAACATTTCTCAACCAGCATTTGCAAGGAATTTAGGGATTTCACCATCTACGGTGCGTAATATCATCAAAAGGTTCAGAGAATCTGGAGAAATCACTGCACATAACATTGAATGCCCGTGACCTTCGATCCCTCAGGCTGTACTGCATCAAAAAGCATCAGTTTGTAAAGGATATCACCACATGGGCTCAGGAACACTTCAGAAAACCATTGTCAGTAACTACAGTTTGTCGCTACATCTGTAAGTGCAAGTTCAAACTCTACTATGCAAAGCAATAGCTATTTATCAACAACACCCAGAAACGCCGCCGGCTTCACTGAGCCCGAGCTCATCTAAGATGGACTGATGCAAAGAAGGAACGTGTTATGTGGTCTGACAAGTCCACATTTCGAATTGTTTTTGTAAACTGTGGACGTCGTGTTCTCAGGACCAAAAGAGGAAAAGAACCATGCGGATTGTTATAGGCGCAAAGTTGAAAAGCCAGCATGTGTGTTGGTATGGGGGTGTATTAGTGCCCAAGACATGGGTAACTTACACATCTGTGAAGGCGCCATTAATGCTGAAAGGTACATACAGGTTTTGGAGCAACATATGTTGCCATCCAAGCAACGTTGCCATGGACGCCCCTGCTTATTTCAGCAAGACAATGACAAGCCACGTGTTAAAACAGCATGGCTTCATAGAAAAGAGTGCGGGTACTAGACTGGCCTGCCTGTAATCCAGACCTGTCTCCCATTGAAAATGTGTGGCGCATTATGAAGCCTAAAATAGCACAAGGGAGACCCCCGGACTGTTGAACAACTTAAGCTGTACATCAAGCAAGAATGGGAAAAAATTCCACCTGAAAAGCTCCAAAATATGCTCTCCTCAGTTACCAAACGTTTACTGAGTGTTGTTAAAAGGAAAGGCCCCAGTGCCAACTTTTTTGCAATGTGTTTCTGCCATTAAATTCTAAGTTAAAGATTAAACAAAAAATAAGTTTCTCAGTTGGAACATTAAATATCTTGTCTTTGCAGTCTATTCAATTGAATATAAGTTGAAAAGGATTTGCAAATCATTGTATTCTGTTTTTATTTACGAATTACACAACGTGCCAACTTCACTGGTTTTGTCATAAACTTTTGTTATTTTATATCACTACCTACGTACTTCCGTATGCAATAAAATGTAATCTTCCTAATATCACTGTAAGATGTATAGGCCACTGTCTCAGTCAAATGACATGCTGATCTATCTCAACCAATTCTTGCAGCTAACAGCAACATGCAATTAATATCTATATTACCCATTTTTCAAAACATGCCAACCTTAGAATCATTTGCTCTCGACCTCATCCATCTACTATTGCATAATAGTACATCAGCTAGAATAGCTTGGTCGTAACCAGTGTTGGGACTAACTGTAACGCTGTTATTTTCGGCGGTAACTAGTAGTCTAAAGCGTTATTTTTTATTTTCAGTAACTCAGTTACCGTTACTACATAAGTTACTGCGTTATTTTACGTTATTTTTTATGTAGTATCGGCTAGAAACTGAGAAGATCTGAGTGTGTTTTACTGGAGAGTTGCAGAAGAGGCGCGGGAGAAGAGGAGCGCTCTGTGTGTGTCTGGGTGTTGGTGTGGGGGGGCGTGTCTGTGTTTACTAACAAGACATCATGGTGGCGCCGCAGTTGAATTTCTTAACATGGAGATATTCTCACTACTTTTCTTTTGTCGAGCAAAAAAGAAAAGAACATTTTAGTTCAATGTAAGTTGTGTCTTGGATCAAAGATCCCATCTACTGCCCAAAACAGCTATTCAAATCTGCTGAAACAGCTACAAAAGCAACATGCTTTGACGAAGCTAGTAAAGAGAGACACACTTCCATCACCATCTAAGCAACAGCGGCTGGATTTTAACGGAGGGACTGCTAGCCAAGACGACATTGATAGAGCCATTGCAGTGTATGTGCTAGAAGACATGCAGGCTATTTCTACAGTGGGGTCACCCGCTTTCAGGCAGCTAATTAGCATGATAGCGGGCGTCAAACAGCAAATGGCACGGAAACCTTTTCCAAATACCTGGACACAGTGGACAGTGAGGACATGCAAATGGAAAGTAAGCTGAAAAAAACACTCCAAACTCTGCCTCTGCTCATCATTCAGCACTGAAGGTACACACTCTATGTCAATTCTCTTATATACCCTTTCATTCTAGACTTCTAGAGTGTTTGATTATCACATCACTCTAAATGTATAGACTATAAATTTTACAAACATAAAGAGGGATCCTAGTGGGCCAGGCCAATCTTTCCTTATCTCTAAACTAAAACTGGAAATGTGTAGAGTGTTCTGGGCTTCAGACATGATTTTATTTCACAATTCTTTGTGAGAAAAAAACGCCTGGTTAGGCTTTGTGTATGTAGTGTGTGCCTTCCTTGCTTTACAGCTATGTTGTTATTAAGCTGTTTGTTACTTATGTATGTTATGTTGCAGCTATTTAAAATAGTTTCGTCAATTTGTTCTGGCCAGAAACAAATTGGCCTTTGTAACATATCTTTGTCTTTGTGTGTTGTATGTAGAGCACATTGTTTGTGTGTTGTATGTAGACAACATTGTTTGTGTGTTGTATGTAGAGCACATTGCTTAGCAGAGTTCAGTGATGCAAATGCATGTCAAGTTGATCAACACATTGTATTATTCTCCAGTGCAATAACGGTACTGAAATGAAGGCTAAAAGGGCATTAAAGGGGGCCTTAGAAAAATAAATAAATAAATAAAATAGAAGTAACTACTAGTTACTTTTCACAGTAACGCATTACTTTTTGGTGTAAGTAACTGAGTTAGTAACAAAGTTACTTTTGAAATAAAGTAACTAATAACTGCAACTAGTTACTGCTTTTCAGTAACTAACCCAACACTGGTCGTAAATGTATGTACAGCTAAATAATTAATATGAAGCGGTTTTACGCTACGTTTCCAATGCATCACACAAAAGCAGCGTAATATATATGTGATGCCTTCACAATGTGGAATATAGATGTTTTTTTTGTCAATCGCTTTTTTATTGACAGAGGTTATAGCCGTTTTTCATCCATGTTAGCAGGTCCGGCCCGTGGCATAGGCCGTATAGACAAATGCTAAGGGCGCCGTCCATCAGGGGGCGCCACGCCAGTGCCACAAATGTTGGAGGAAAAAAATAAATAAATAAAGTTGGTACTATTATTTCTAAATACAAAAAATAATCCCACGTTAATTAAAATGCAAAGTAAAGCCTATTTAATAGAAATATTATTTGTTACAACATTACGCCCCCCCGCACACTGCGCCCCATCCCTTCCCGTATCATGACTCTTACCACATCAAAAAATCAACACAAGATGTCAAAACGGCCAAAACTGTCAGGTGCCCAGGGAAGAAAAAAGAGAAAAGAAGAGGAGAAACGAGAAAAAGACAGAGGTAGCAGGTAGGTAACGTTAGCCTACATGAAATTATTTGTATGTTACAGAATGTGATAGTAACCTGGCTTTTTAGCATTAAGCTAATGTTACATGATTCGGCAATTGCTAATCAACAAATAGCTAGTTCTGTTTTAACGTTGGGTTAGTATTGTGGAGGGGGCTAAATTGTTATGGAAAATAATAATGTAACGTTAGGTAATTACAGTACTCCCACCTTACATTCCTCAGGGACATTTGTATTAGATCTTTTAAGCAGGTGTTTTTTGTTTACATTGTTATTGCCTTCTGGTTAGCTAATGTTTGCCCTGCATGTAATAGTCACTTTTCCACCCCTTTATATATTAGGTATAGTTGTAAGCCTAGTTGTTAAAGTGCACATCATTAATGTTAATTAAGCAATATCACATGAGAAGGAATGCTGTTTTTTAATTTGAGCACTGCTGTGATTCGGTTAAAGATAATCATCACATAACATTCTCATATAATATATTATACTGCTGATTGTTAATTTGCTTTCTTTAAGTAAAAAAAATGGTCAAAGACAAAGCTATTCGGTTTCTTGTGAGTATATACACTTCACCTCCGATGTGGGGGGGCGCCACCTAAAATTGTTCCTATGGCGCCAGATTGGTTAGGGCCAGGCCTGCATGTTAGTGTAAAGACAGAAATGAAGAGCGGAACTAATGTGTTTTGAAGTAGTTGCCCGTAGGTCCCTTTTTAGGTGTGGATATTTCCTCCCCCCTCCACTCAGAGGAAACTTGGGAAGCTTCAAGGATTGTTCGTGTCTTCACTCTTCTTAAACATTGCCTGTGTTTTCCAGGTTAGTAATGTTGTGAAATATCTCAAATGTAAACATTTGATAATTAAACACCCTACAATTCAAATGTAATATGGTTCAGTGACAGAGATTGATGTTTTAGCGCCTTTAGACTTTAATACCACCGTGTGTTAGCATCTAGCTAGCTCTTCTCAGTTGAGAGCAGTTAACCCTTTTTATGCCAGCCGAAGAGCACTGCAGTGTGTGTTTATAGTTCTGTGTTGTAAAGAAATACTCTTCTATCTTTATCTCACACAAGGTCATATTATTATCTGTGTAAATATGTTATTGTTGTTTCTTATATTTGTAAATAGATAATGAACTGAGTGATGTGGATACATTTTGTTTCACCCCAAGTATACTTCCCAAGGACATTTCATGTCTAAATGATACTTCCCCATTTGTAAAAGAGTTTATTACTCAAGATGTTTCTGTAACAACAATATAAAGAAATGTGAATATACAGAAGTATATACCATTATAATAGCTATTGTGCTATGGAGAAGATGTTTTGAGAATGGAATATTGAATTTAGATAATAATAATTATATTGTTATTGGGGATTATAGAAAATATGTATAATGTGTAATAAAGAGAGGAAACTGGGAAGCTTCAAGGATTGTTCGTGTCTTCACTCTTCTTAAACATTGCCTGTGTTTTCCAGGGGTTAGACTATGAACACAACCTTTTGTCTACTGAACTCACACGCCTGTGAGACCGGAAACATTCACTTGTTTACCACGTCACTCAGTGTGCACTTCTTTCAAATTTTGACAGAAATATATATTATCCTTCCCTGGATAAATTAAATTAAAAATAAACTAGAGGGTACATACAGTCAAGATAGAAGCAGATTAGTTAGCAACAGGGTTCGTACACATTTTCAATGGCCAAATTCGAGTACTTCTTAAGGACTTTCAAGATCAATTTTCCAGTTTGTACAGTACTCTTCAAAAGGCGAAAACCTGTGTGAATCAATCCATCGCCTTGTTGTTTGAGGTCACCAAATGCTGTCCGTTGGAAAAATATGGAAAATCTGCTCAAACCTAAGCCTAACATTGAACTGAATGGGGCATAGAAAATGAAGCAGTGTTTGTCATTGGTGTTTGCATTGTGTCTCCATTTGTGTTGTTTTTCAAATGTCTTGTTCTTTTTCTTACTTACAACCCTCAATGACATCGAACAGCACGGATTGATTCACACCGTATTTGTGCTTGTAAACTGCATAATGTGTTATAAATACACGCATCCTGAAAATGTCAATTCCACTCATTTATTAACAGAACTGTTACACATTATAAGGATAATAAATTAAAGGAAAATAGTTAGTTTCTTTCACAACACCTCAGTCACCTTTCATTAAGCATATCTAGCCTTATAACTGTGGCTATGATAAGAAATTAAGAAAAAGAGGTAGCCAGACAAGTTAAGCAGACAATGAAAATAATAGAGCAAAAAAATGCATACAACCATGTTGTGTAAAAACTACAAAATCCTTCATATTAACTCAGCTCTAAGTTGTGAAAAAGGTTACAAATTATACATTACATGACCTTCACAGTACAAACGAATCCAATAATGTAACCATTTTAATGCAATTACCTTATTTTCCACACTATAATGTGCGCACCTTCAATGAATGGCCTATTTTAAAACATTGTTCATATATAAGGCCCACCGCATTATAAGGCGCATAGAATAGACGCTACAGTAGAGGCCGGGGTTGCGAGACCTGTTGTGGCTCAATATTGGTCCATATATAAGGCGCACCGGATTATAAGGCGCACTGTCAGCTTTTGAGAAAATTTGAGGTTTTTAGGTGCGCCTTATAGTGCGGAAAATACGATAACCAAAACGACAAAATGTAACTCGGTCGCTTTAACTGAGGTAGTCAGACAAATTAAGTAGACAACCAAAATAATGGAGCAAAAAATACGTCGAACTATGTTGGATTTCCTTTTTGCATACTTTGCAGCAGGCCACACGTGGATTTGGTCCGCGTTTTATCCAAAGTTTGTATTTGTAATTTTTTAGAGATGTCCGATAATGGCTTTTTTGCCGATATCCGATATTCCGACATTGTCCAACTCTTAATTACGATTCCGATATCAACCGATACCGATATATACAGTACGTGGAATTACCACATTATTATGCCTCATTTTGTTGTGATGCCCCGCTGGATGCATTAAACAATGTAACAAGGTTTTCCAAAATAAATCAACTCAAGTTATGGGGAAAAAATGCCAACATGGCACTGCCATATTTATTATTGAAGTCACAAAGTGCATATATTTTTTTTAACATGCCTCAAAACAGCAGCTTGGAATTTGGGACATGCTCTACCTGAGAGAGCATGAGGAGGTTGAGGTAGGCGGGGTTTGGGGTGGCGGGGTAGGGAGTAGCGGGGGTGTATATTGTAGCGTCCCGGAAGAGTTAGTGCTGCAAGGGGTTCTGGGTATTTGTTCTGTTGTGTTTATGTCGTGTTACGGTGCGGATGTTCTCCCGAAATGTGTTTGTCATTCTTGTTTGGTGTGGGTTCACAGTGTGGCGCATATTTGTAACAGTGTTAAAGTTGTTTATACGTCCACCCTCAGTGTGACCTGTATGGCTGTTGACCAAGTTTGCCTTGCACACAAGTGTGTGTGTGAAAAGCCGTATATATTTTGTGGCTGGCCCGGCACGCAAAGACAGTGCCTTTAAGGTGTATTGGTGCTCTGTATTAAAAAGTCATGAATTTTACTTTTTGAAACCGATACCGTTAATTTTGAAACTGATTCCGATAATTTCCGATATTAAATTTGAAAGCATTCATCGACCGATAATATCGGCAGTCCGATATTATCGGACATCTCTAGTGTTCATTAAAACGACAACCTCCCGGCATGACGGACAGTTATTTTGTTCCATTTTTTTTTTCAGCCTGTTGAGTCAGACTGCCGAGGAATATGATGAACATTTCCAAGCATTTTACAAGCACTTCACCCACAATTCAAGCATTTTTCAAACCTTGAAAACACGACATTAAAATCAGAGCATTTTCAAGGTTTTTAAGCACCCGTACGAACCCTGTAATAAATAAATACAATATAAACATGTTCATTTATAATGACATGCAAACAGAGGTGGGTAGTAACGCGCTACATTTACTCCGCTACATCTACTTGAGCAACTTTTGGGATAAATTGTACTTCTAAGAGTAGTTTTAATGCAACATACTTTTACTTGAGTATATTTATAGAGAAGAAACGCTACTTTTACTCCGCTCCATTTATCTACATTCAGCTCGCTACTCGCTACTGATTTTTATCCATCTGTTAATGCACACTTTGTTTGTTTTGGTTTGTCGGACAGACCTTCAAAGTAGGATCTATCGCATGCCTGCGTTTCACCAATCAAATACAGTCTCTGGTGACGTATGACTCCGTTTCACCAATCAAATAGAGCCAGGCGGTCACGTGATTAACTGCACATGAAGTGTCAGTGGCAACAAGCTTAAGCTTACATGAACTCAACATCAAATTTGAGGAAGCACATGGCGGTAAGTAACGTTAGTAGATATTTTGGCTGTCACCATAGGCTGTTGTTAGCTTCCCTGCTATGAATCACTGTCAAATGTACATCATGTGGGGACATTTATTAACGCACTGCAGCCTCATAGACAGACAGACAAAGACACACACGCGCACACACACACACACACACACACACACACACACACACACACATAGAAACACCAATCAGAAGTGCACAGTGTTTTCCGAAATGCAGCCCACGCCTATCAGTTTATGGTTTGCGTAAAGGCTAACTTGTTATTTTCCTTTGTAATCTCTGCCTACTGAGCCTATGGTGCTGTTAAGTTATTGTGGCTCAATTTGCCTTAATTTTTTTTATGTTAATGTATTATTATTTAATATATATTATTGTTTTAGTTGCTTAAGAGATATTCCTGGCTCTGAATTTGCTCATTGCTATTTTTATGTTTTTGTGCATTATTTGTTGCCATCATCATTAAACGAACAGGTTACTCATCAGTTACTCAGTACTTGAGTAGTTTTTTCACAACATACTTTTTACTTTTATTTAAGTAAATATTTGGGTGACTACTCCTTACTTTTACTTGAGTAATAAATCTCTAAAGTAACCGTACTCTTACTTGAGTACAATTTCTGGCTACTCTACCCACCTCTGCATGCAAACATGACACTACTCCACAAACATAAACATAGAGACTCACAGAAAGGATTTGACGTCCAGGCCACGATTCCGGATCTGGTCCATCGTGTAATCCCAGCTGCCGGGATTACCACGTGAGCGGCCTCCTGCGTCGCCTCCCCTATAGCGAGAGGCACCAGCCCCTGCGGGGCTTCCCCGCGTGGCCCGCGGAACAGCTCTTTTACCTGCAACTCCACCCTCGCCACCGCCGTCACCACCTCCATCTCCTCTCCCGGCGGCCCCGGGTGCGGTGTGTAATTGTCCCAAACTCTGGGACGTGGTCGGAGGGTGGCCGAAACTCGAGCCCGGCGGGTGGATGAGGGGCTGCTGGAGACTCTGCTGGCGTAGCAGCGTCCGGGGGCGGGCGGGCCCGATTGGGATGTGCTCCAGAGTGGAAGTGTAGGATAAGACCGGATCCCCAAAGCTGGTAGGGCAGGGAAGCAGGGACGAAAGAAAACGAGAATATGGCCGAGGTGAGGAGGAACCGGAAGAAGAGGAGGTGTAGAGGAAGGCGACGGAACCATCAGAGGTGAGGCATGGTGACAGAGGGCAGAGGGAAGACAAGGCAGATACAGTCAGGTTGGCATCGGGATGGGCCAAAAGTTCATCCGCGCAGGAAGTTAATGTTGGCGAGGCGGAAGAGGAAGTAGACGAGGACGGAGTGGAGGGTGGAGCACGGGGAATTGGAGACAGGAGGAGGAGGAGGAAAAAGGATAGTGAGGTAAGGCAGCAGAAATAACAGCAGTAACAGAAATAGCAGTAGAAAGTGCAGCTGGAGTGAGCTCCCTGTGACGCCGGCCGACCTTGCACGAGCTGTGCGCTCCCCCTGCGTGCCTCATGCGCCACGTGCCTCGGCGCCTGTGTCTGCGCGGCTGGAGCGCGCCGTCTGCGCGCGGGCGTGTTTCGAAGTAGCGGAGGTCGGAGACGCGCGGTCCGAACAAGCGAGGGGCGGCACGGCGGCGTTTTGCTGCTCGACGCTTTGCGGCTTCCGGCCGTTCCCGGCGAGGTTTTTTTGCTCTGATGAGAGATCCCCATTTCCTCCACTCACCAGTGACAAATGTTCATCTCTGACAGCCTGTCATCCTTTCTCTCCAAGTCTTTTTGGGTCTTTTAAACACATGCTGCGTCTCCAGAGACTTCCACTAGCCAACCAAGGCCTACAGTATGTTCCCCTCCCTCTGCCAACTTCTCTTTTTCCACTCCCCTTTTAAGATTCTCTCTTAACTATTTTAATAAACACACATGCAGCTGTGTGACTTGTTCATCATAGTTTTTTGAATGAATGAATAGAATGAAATAAGTTTATTTCGGTCATATAATCAACCATCAACCATTTTGTGTGACCAGTTTAACGGTACAGATTAGACATATTTAACAATCATACACATTTACACACAAAAAGAAAATGAAAGAAAAAGAATGACCGAAAAAGGAATAGGCTGAAGCCAAAGCTTATATTTGCCTATCCTACACATTCACTGAACATTAAACTACCTGGAACATCAACGTTAAAGGCCTATTGAAATTAATTTTTTTTATTTAAACGGGGATAGCAGATCCATTCTATGTGTCATACTTTATCATTTCGCGATTTTGCCATATTTTTGCTGAAAGGATTTAGTAGAGAACAACGACGATAAAGTTCGCAACTTTTGGTCGCTGATAAAAAAAAAAGCCTTGCCTGAACCGGAAGTAGCGTGACGTCACCGGAGTAAGGACTGCTCACATTTTCCCATTGTTTACTATGCAGAGAGAGAGATTCGGACCGAGAAAGCGACGATTACCCCATTAATTTGAGCGAGGATGAAAGATTTGTGGATGAGGAAAGTGAGAGTGAAGGACTAGAGTGCAGTGCAGGACGTATCTTTTTTCGCTTTGACCGTAACTTAGGTACAAGCTGGCTCATTGGATTCCACACTTTCTCCTTTTTCTATTGTGGATCACGGATTTGTATTTTAAACCACCTGGGATACTATATCCTCTTGAAAATGAGTCGAGAACGCGAAATGGACATTTACAGTGACTTTTATCTCCACGACAATACATCGGCGAAACACTTTAGCTACGGAGCTAACGTGATATCATCGGGCTCGAATTCAGATAGAAACAAAATAAATAAACGCCTGACTGGAAGGATCGACAGAAGATCAACAATACTATTAAACCATGGACATGTAAATACACGGTTAATGCTTTCCAGCCTGTCGAAGCTTAACAATGCTGTTGCTAACGACGCCATTGAAGCTAACTTAGCAATGGAACCTCACAGAGCTATGCTAAAAATATTAGCTCTCCACCTACGCCAGCCAGCCCTCATTTGCTCATCAACACCCGTGCTCACCTGCGTTCCAGCGATCGGCAGAAGGACGAAGGACTCCACCCGATGCGTTTGGCCGCCCGGAGACGTAGGAAGTCAAGGTGAAGTCGCCGGCTAGCGCGGCTAGCGCTCCAACAAAGTCCTCCTGGTTGTGTTGCTGTAGTCCGCTGCTAATACACCGATCCCACCTACAACTGTCTTCTTTGCAGCCTTCATTGTTCATTAAAAAAATTGCAAAAGATGTCCAGAATACTGTGGAATTATGAAATGAAAACAGAGCTTTTTGTATAGGATTCTATGGGGTACCATAACTTCCGTTACTCAGACTTCGTCACGCGCATACGTCATCATACCGCGATGTTTCAGCCGGATATTTCCCGGGAATTTTAAAATGTCACTTTATAAGTTAACCCGGCCGTATTGGCATGTGTTGCAATGTTAAGATTTCATCATTGATATATAAACTATCAGACTGCATGGTCGCTAGTAGTAGGTTTCAGTAGGCCTTTAACCGTGTATTTACATGTCCACGGTTTAATAGTATTGTTGATTTTCTATCTATCCTTCCAGTCAGGGGTTTATTTTATTTTTTTCTATATGCAGTTGAAGCACGATGCTATCACGTTAGCTCATAGCTAAAGCGTTTCGCCGATGTATTGTCGTGGAGATAAAAGGCACTGAATGTCCATTTCGTGTTCTCGACTCTCATTTTCAAGAGGATATAGTATCCGAGGTGGTTTAAAATACAAATCTGTGATCCACAATAGAAAAAGGAGAGTGTGGAATCCAATGAACCAGCTTGTACCTAAGTTACGGTCAGAGCAAAAAAAAAAATGTATTTCACTGCATTCTAGTCCGTCACTCTAACGTTCCTCGTCCACAAATCTTTCATCCTCGCTCAAATTAATGGGGAATGGTCCGAATAGCTCTAGCTGCGTTGAAAACAATAGGAAAATATGAGGGAGTGAACAACTGACAACGTCACGCTACTTCCGGTAGGGGCAAGGTTTTTTTTTATCAGAGACCAAAAGTTGCGAACTTTATCGACGTTGTTCTCTACTAAATCCTTTCAGCAAAAATATGGCAATATCGCAAAATGATCAAGTATGACACATAGAATGGATCTGCTATCCCCGTTTAAATAAAAAAAAATTCATTTCAGTAGGCCTTTAACTTAACTTAATATGTTTCTTATTGCAGTTAAGTCCTTAAATAAAATAGTGAACATACAAGACAACTTGTCTTTTAGTAGTAAGTAAACAAACAAAGACTGCTAATTTAGCTGCTGACATATGCAGTAACATATTGTGTCATTTATCATTCTATTATTTTGTCAACATTATTAAGGACAAGTGGTAGAAAATGAATTATTAATCTACTTGTTCATTTACTGTTAATATCTGCTTATTTTCTCTTTTAACATGTTCTGTCTACACTTCTGTTGACATGTAATTCACTTATTCTTCTGTTGTTTGATGCTTTACATTAGTTTTGGAGGATACCACAAATTTTGGGTATCAATCCGATACCAAGTAGTTACAGGATCATACATTAGTCATATTCAAAGTCCTCATGTGTCCAGGGACATATTTCCTGAGTTTATAAACACAATATACATTTCTCAAAAACAAAATCAGATGTTGTGATGCCAAAAAATATTGACGTAATCATAGTAGTATTGACTAGATACGCTCCTGTACTTGATATCATTACAGTGGATGTCAGGTGTAGATCCACCAATGGCGTTTGTTTACATTTTGATGCCGGTGATCTACGGTGTGTAGTGAAGCATGTTTAGCTATTCCTCGTCCTGCAGGGATGATACTTGTAAGAAACGTACTTTTATTTGTCGCCATGGAGACGAGGATTAGTGATTTAGAAGTCGCTAAAACACTGCCGACCGCGGATGGACATAGCTAGCTATGTCTTAAAGCACCTCCTCCTGAGGGCATTTCAGTGTTATAGCTAGGGATGATGTTCGAAATCGGCTCTCCCGGTTGTTCGATAAGAAAAGAACCGATTCCATGGACTCGAATCCTTTTTTGAGAACCGGTTCCCGTTATCGAGGCCACTATAGTAAAGAAAAAGAGTTGGTTCTTTATTTGAATCCCTGGGAACGAATCCCTTCCCACATACAGGAAATGCCCTGTGGGACCTGCAATGTTATGCCCATTTGATTGTAGACTCTTACTGACACCTTGTGGCGATATGAAAGTACTACGCGTCATTAGTTTGGGCACTTCCGGGTTGAGACAATTGAGAAGTAGACAAGTTGTGTTAGCTCTTACAAGCCTTGGAAAAGATAAGTCTGTAAGTAAACTGTTTAACTTGTTTATGTAACTCAATATTAAGGTGGAAAGTGGTTAAGTTTGATACTAAGATGTTTATTAAAAAACGATTTTTGTGCGCTGTTTCAATGGATGTTTTGAGGACTTAAAATGGCTGCCAGTCGTATATTTCCAACATCGAAATAGTTTCAACACTCAGAAGTATTTGTTTGATGATAGTACTGTATATTTGTGTGAAGCTAATATTTACATATTGTGTATTACACTTCAGTATGTTAATTGGCAGCTTATACATTTGTCATTGTGTGTATTTCAGTTTAAAAAAAATATATAATAACAGTCCAGTGCAAGACAAAAGTAAAGATAGGAAAAGACAAAGCAAGACCAACAACAATAAAGAGCCTAAATGGATTAATCTGCTTTGGATTGTTTGTTAGCTGTCTGCCAAGCTGTATAACCTCAACACGTATAGTGAGGGCAGAACAGGCAATATGCAATTATTGCCAGGCTTCGCTCTCATGTAAGGGGGGAAGAATTGTTGATTGATGACTGTGGTGTTCTTGGTGTCATAGTGTGTGTAGTTAGTATGTTCCAATAGCAGCAGAAGTGCACTTTTTGGAGAGCTGTATTATTTTCAGTTTTGTGCCCAAGGGACTGATTTTATTTAACACTATATTATTATTTATACACCTATAGTGATCACAGAGACAGGTTGTTTTTGTGTTACTGTATATATTTGTTTTTCTTAAAAATCCCATTTAATATACTTTGGGTAACAACAGTCAATATTTTTTTTAGGGGGGTAACTGTCAATATTTTTTTATTTTTTTATTTTTCTTATAAAATAAAAGTGAGCTTTTGTTAAACCAAATATTGTGTTTTTTTCCATATACCTGTACAACAACCTATCTGGATTCGATAAGAGAATCGATAAGGAATCGGTTCGATGAGAGGATTCGATAATGGGCTCGAACTCGATAATTTCTTATCAAACATCATCCCTAGCTATAACTTCACCTTTATCGTTAGTTTTTAAGCCAAAATGCGTCCGTTTTCCCTTTTCTGTCTACACACTGTGTCTGCTTGTAAGTACTCTGTGATTGTGTGCCGCCGAACATGCTCGTCTGCTCGAAAAGCCAGCAAAGACATGACGTGACGATGACGCGGGCACGTGGGGGGGGATGCGGGACCGATACGTTTCAGAGGCGGTATAGTACCGAAAATGATTCATTAGTATCGCGGTACTATACTAATACCGGTATCCCGTACAACCCTAATTTATACATTTATACATCATTTTTTTCCACTGACCAAATATATCCTCCACTCTCAGCTGACTTCATAACCCAGACCACCAGAATTAGGTCACAAGAGAGCTATTCACATCAGTTGACTCCGCTTTGCATTACTTCACCCCGCCGTTATTTTTGCAATTTTTGTCTTCAGTGTGCCGTTAATCATATTTACTGCCTGGACATAAAAGATAAAATGGGTAATTTTCAGTGAGGCCGAAATGGAACACAAGATTTACAGACTCGGAGGAGTGGCCGTACACGGAGACAGAAAGATGGAGAGGGATAACTGCAGAGGTTGACGACGGAGGAGAGTCAGGAAAATGGGGTGCCAGACACAAACATGAGAGACAGACTCTTATGACTGCCCGAAAATAGAAACCAATTACAGAGAAGGGGGTAAAAAGGAACGATGAGGAGGGGGTGGGGAGTGGGGGGGGGGGGGGGTTGGGGTGTAGCGATGAGTGTGAACGTGTTATGGAGGAAGAAAATCACAAGGTGCCAAAGGAAGGTGCAAAAATCACGCCCGACTGTAAAATTAACAGCCTCATAGTTGCTGAAAATAGACTCTCGATGATGTCATACGTCACGGGACGGAAATCACGCGGTGCACGAGCGTTTTGCTCAAAAGGTGGCAGTTTACAGTATTTCAGCCACTGTTTTATTTCCGTTGCAGTGTCAGCTGAAGGCTTGAGCCGGTGCATAGGCGCCGATCTACATTTCTGCCAGTGGGTCAGTGTTCCAAAACAAGAAAAAAAAATACAAAAATGAGGGGTATTTTATTTGAACTAAGCAAAATTATCTCTCAATAGAACAAGAAAATTCGGCTTGTCAAGACTTTCCAAAACAAGTAAAATAAGCTAACTTCAATGAACCCAAACATACCTTAAAGGCCTACTGAAAGCCACTACTACCGACCACGCAGTCTGATAGTTTATATATCAATGATGAAATCTTAACATTATAACACATGCCAATACGGCCGGGTTAACTTATAAAGTGACATTTTAAATTTGCCGCTAAACTTCCGGTTCGAAACGCCTCTGAGGATGACGTATGCGCGTGACGTAGACCGGCAAACACGGGTATGCCTTCCACATTGAAGCCAATACGAAAAAGCTCTGTTTTCATTTCATAATTCCACAGTATTCTGGACATCTGTGTTCGTGAATCTGTTGCAATCATGTTCATTGCATTATGGAGAAGGAAGCTGAGCAAGCAAAGAATAAAGTTGTCGGTGCGAAATGGACGTATTTTTCAAACGTAGTCAGCGACAACAGTACACAGCCGGCGCTTCTTTGTTTACATTCCCGGAAGATGCAGTCAAGATGGAAGAACTCGGATAACAGAGACTCTAACCAGGAGGACTTTTGACTTCGATACACAGACGCCTGTAGAGAACTGGGACAACACAGACTCTTACCAGGATTACTTTGATTTGGATGACAAAGACGCAGACGTGCTACTGTGAGTATGCAGCTTTGGCTTCTAAACATTTGATCGCTTGACCGTATGTGCGCAACTTTTTTTTGCGTATGTACGTAACTTTTTAAAAATATATAAGCTTTATGAACCTTGGGTTAGGTGAACGGTCTTTTGGGCTGAGTGATTGTGTGTGTTGATCAGGTGTTTGAATTGTATTGGCGTGTTCTATGGAGCTAGGAGCTAGCAGAGGAGCTAGGAGCTAGCGTAACAAACACGCAGGTGTTTTTATGCAGGATTAATTTGTGGCATATTAAATATAAGCCTGGTTGTGTTGTGGCTAATAGAGTATATATATGTCTTGTGTTTATTTACTGTTGTAGTCATTCCCAGCTGAATATCAGGTCACCCCCGGCTCTCACAGCATCTTCCCTATCTGAATAGCTTCAACTCCCCACTAGTCCTTCACTTGCACTTTCCTCATCCACAAATCTTTCATCCTCGCTCAAATTAATGGGGAAATTGTCGCTTTCTCGGTCCGAATCTCTCTCACTTCATGCGGCCATCATTGTAAACAATAGGGAACTTTGCGTATATGTTCAACTGACTACGTCACGCTACTTCCGGTAGGTGCAAGCCTTTTTTTTATCAGATACTAAAAGTTGCAATCTTTATCCTCGTTGTTCTATACTAAATCCTTTCAGCAAAAATAGGGCAATATCGCGAAATGATCAAGTATGACACATAGAATAGATCTGCTATCCCCGTTTAAATAAAAAAAATTCATTTCAGTAGGCCTTTAAAATAAGTATATTCTCACTAATAACAAGTGCACGTTTCTTGGTAGAAAAAAAAATGAGACCTTTTTGCTCAATATGTTGAAAAATATTCTTAAATGAAGTAAATGCTAGTACCATTATCTTGACATAATGATATACACTCGGCATTACATTTCTTGAAACCAGCAAACTTATACTAAAAACTTAATTTATTGTTCTTAATGGAAAGGCAACAAGGCAACCGCTTGTTACTCTCGGGGTCTCCTAGCCGCTCAGGCAAATCAAAAAATGCATTTTTCCATGGATAACATGACATCATCGCGCCAAGTGCGTGCTCTTTCAGTCAATTAGTGCGCATATATACAGCCCGGCCCCCGGCCCAAATGTTTTTAATTGTAATTTTGAAGAATTTATCTGAATGTGCATGAACTATTTCTGTTCAAAATTGTTTGAAATGTCAAATGTTAAATGTTTAAATATTAACTGTCAGTTTACTGTACTGTGCCAACTGTACTACTATATGAGTTTTCTATTGTTTCATTGAAAATAAAACAGCAAAGTCCATTTGGCTGTCATCTGTTTTAATTATGAGACACAATTGTGTCAAAATCAGGATTTATTTTTTTTTATGCCTGAAATAAGAAATGATTACTTTAAAAAAGTAGTTTTATACTTGTGAGTGTTGATGACACAGCTTTGCAACAGTTGATATTCTAGTTTCAAGCATGTTTTACTCAATATAGGTCATCAAATCTCAGCAACAAACTGTAATATCTTACTGAGATCATTTAGGATCAAAACCCTTAAAACAAGTAAAACACTCTAACATAAAATCTGCTTAGTGAGAAGAATGATCTTATCAGACAGAAAATAAGCAAATATCACCCTTATTTGAGATATTTCATCTTACTTACATTTTTTTGCTGTGTGTTGTCCTGATACCAATATTGTGGTACCGGTACAAAAAGTATTTCGGTACTTTTCTAAATAAAGGGGACCACAAAAAATGTCATTATAGGCTTTATTTTAACAAAAAAATCTTAGGGTACATTAAACATACACTACCGTTCAAAAGTTTGGGGTCACATGTAAATGTCCTTATTTTTGAAGGAAAAGCACTGTACTTTTCAATGAAGATAACTTTAAACTAGTCTTAACTTGAAAGAAATACACTCTATACATTGCTAATGTGGTAAATGACTATTCTAGCTGCAAATGTCTGGTTTTTGGTGCAATATCTACATAGGTGTATAGAGGCCCATTTCCAGCAACTATCCCTCCAGTGTTCTAATGGTACAATGTGTTTGCTCATTGGCTCAGAAGGCTAATTGATGATTAGAAAACCCTTATGCAATCATGTTCACACATCTGAAAACAGTTTAGCTCCTTACAGAAGCTACAAAACTGACCTTCCTTTGAGCAGATTGAGTTTCTGGAGCATCACATTTGTGGGGTCAATTAAACGCTCAAAATGGCCAGAAAAAGAGAACTTTCATCTGAAACTCGACAGTCTATTCTTGTTCTTAGAAATGAAGGCTATTCCACTAAATTGTTTGGGTGACCCCAAACTTTTGAACGGTAGTGTATGTTTCTTACAATCATTGGTACTTTAACTTTAACTTATTGCAATTTAGTCCTTAAATAAAATAGTGAACATACAAGACAACTTGTCTTTTAGTAGTAAGTAAGCAAACAAAGGCTCCAAATTTAGTCTGCTAAAATATGCAGTAACATATTGTGTCATTTATCTACCTATTATTTTGTCAAAATTATGACTAGTTAGGACTTTTTTAAAGTACCGTATTTTTCAGACTACGAGTCGCAGTTTTTTTCATAGTTTGACTCTTACCATAATATGTTACGTTAACATACCAGGCACGTTCTCAGTTGGTTAGTTATGCCTCATATAACGTACACTTATTCAGTCTGTTGTTCACTATTCTTTATTTATTTTAAATTGCCTTTCAAATGTCTATTCTTGGTGTTGGCTTTTATCAAATACTTTTCCCCCAAAAAATGCGACTTATATATGTTTTTTTCCTTCTTTATTATGCATTTTCGGCCGGTGGGACTTATACTCCGGAGCGACTTATACTCTGAAAAATATGGTAGTCCGAAAAATACGGTAGATACGCTATTGTACGTGGTATCATTACAGTGGATGTTAGGTGTAAATCCACCAATGGCGTTTGTTACTTTGTAGCCGCCCGAATGCAGCTGAGATAGGCTCCAGCACCCCCCGCGACCCCGAACGGGACAAGCGGTAAAAATGGATGGATGGGTCCTGGAAGAGTTGGTGCTACAGGGAATTCTGGGAATTTGTTCTGTAGTGTTTATGTTGTGTTGCGCTGCAAATATTCTTCCAAAATGTGTTTGTCATTGTTGTTTAGTGGGGTTTCACTATATGGCACATGTTTATGACAGTGTTGGCGTTGTTCATACTGCCACCCTCAGTGTGACATGTAAGGCTGTTGAGTAAGTATGCCCTTCATTCGCTCGTGTTCAGTGTGTTCAAAGTTATGATGATTGTGTCAGTAGTTTGTTGAAATCTTGGAGAGGCTTTGTTACTTTTAAACTGTAATTTGTGATTTTTTTATTATGTAAAACGTACCAAGTGTGGGATACTTCTCTTGTTGCCTTATTTGTATTTGACTATATTTAATGTATTTATTTTATCATTTGGTGCAGCCGGGCCGGAGCAGGAGGGGATAGAAAGAGAAAAAAAAAGGAAGACAGAGGGGGGAATTGTGGGGACAAGACAGAGAGACAACAACAGCAAACACAACAATAACAACAACAATAGAACAACATCAGCAAATAGGATATGTACAAATATGATAGCACAAGTGATAGCAAAGAAGCAGTTAGTGAAATAAATACTAATACAGAAATGACAATGAACATTATTACACTACAAATGGAGCAATACAAATAGCAATAGAAATATCACTATTGATAATGAATATTAACAATAATTTACCTATATTATCAGCAATACAATTGTTCAAATGCAACAATTAGGGGTGTAACGGTACGTGTATTTGTATTGAACCGTTTCGGTACGGGGGTTCCGGTTCTGTTCGGAGGTGTACCGAACGAGTTTCCACACGGATATATTAAGTAGCGTAACGCACGTTGTGTAAACAATGCACACCGAGGCACAACACACGGCATGCTAGCAGCTAACGGGCTAGGATAGACTGACCATACGTCCTCTTTTCACCGGACATGTCCTCTTTCGTGGAGCTGTCAGGGCGGAGTTTCTTAAATGCCTCAAATGTCCGGCATTTTTAAGTTAGGGTTGCGTGTATTTTCAATGTACGTTCAGGGTTAAGAAGGGGTTAAAAACAAAACAAATTGTGCGCGCAGCAGCATTGGTGAGGGAGGGGCAGAGACAGAGAGAGAGTTATGATAAACGCGCATGCGTCGTCAGGCTCTGCTTTTTATCCATAGATTTATCACATTTAATTTTTCATTATCTATAGCAGGGGTGTCAAAAGTGTGCCCCGGAGGCCATTTGTGGCCCACAGCTAATGTTTTAAAGGCCCACGGCACATTCTAAAAATACTATTCAAATAAACAAAAACATAACAAAAGTAAAATAAAAAAGCGTAAAGGTTAAATGTAATTTAGAAAAAGTTGCAATGTTGACTAATAAAACAAAGCTGTTTTTTTTTCTTTCAAACTGTCATTGCTCAAAACATAATATTGAATCAAAATCAATGTTACTATGAATTATTGACCTATCCAAGGTTCCCATTACTTCACATCAAATATTCCACTAAGAAAAATACTTTTGGTGAAAGATTTTGCAAATTTGGTAAATAAATAACCCAAAAATGTAAATTTTGTTGTTTTCTTACTGTACCGAAAATGAACTGAACCGTGACCTCTAAACCGAGGTACGTACCGAACCGACATTTTTGTGTACCGTTACACCCCTAGCAACAATACATATATGTAATGATAACTCCAGATACAAAAGAAAGCAGATAAATGGAGGGGAAGAAAGAGAAGCCAGCTATATTAACCTTGTAGATTGTTATAGGTTAAGCTTTGTCAGTGTGCCATGTGTTACCCAGTTTACCCTAGGGTAACAACGTTAATATATGTTTGATGAAACGTGATTATATGCATGAGTGTATGTATGTATAATATATGTACTTGTATATGTACAGTATGTGTATATGTACAAACCCCGTTTCCATATGAGTTGGGAAATTGTGTTCGATGTAAATATAAACGGAATACAATGATTTGCAAATCCTTTTCAAGCCATATTCAATTGAATGCACTACAAAGACAACATATTTGATGTTCAAACTGATAAACTTTTTTTTTTTTGCAAATAATAATTAACTTAGAATTTCATGGCTGCAACACGTGCCAAAGTAGTTGGGAAAGGGCATGTTCACCACTGTGTTACATGGCCTTTCCTTTTAACAACACTCAGTAAACGTTTGGGAACTGAGGAGACACATTTTTGAAGCTTCTCAGGTGGAATTCTTTCCCATTCTTGCTTGATGTACAGCTTAAGTTGTTCAACAGTCCGGGGGTCTCCCTTCTGCTATTTTAGGCTTCATAATGCGCCACACAATTTCAATGGGAGACAGGTCTGGACTACAGGCAGGCCAGTCTAGTACCCGCACTCTTTTACTATGAAGCCACGTTGATGTAACACGTGGCTTGGCATTGCCTTAATGAAATAAGCAGGGGCGTCCATGGTAACGTTGCTTGGATGGCAACATATGTTGCTCCAAAACCTGTATGTACCTTTCAGCATTAATGGCGCCTTCACAGATGTGTAAGTTACCCATGTCTTGGGCACTAATACACCCCCATACCATCACACATGCTGGCTTTTTAACTTTGCACCTATAACAATCCGGATGGTTCTTTTCCTCTTCGGTCCGGAGGACATGACGTCCACAGTTTCCAAAAACAATTTGAAATGTGGACTCGTCAGACCACAGAACACTTTTCCACTTTGTATCAGTCCATCTTAGATGAGCTCAGGCCCAGCGAAGCAGACGGCGTTTCTGGGTGTTGTTGATAAACGGTTTTCGCCTTGCATAGGAGAGTTTTAACTTGCACTTACAGATGTAGCGACCAACTGTAGTTACTGACAGTGGGTTACTGAAGTGTTCCTGAGCCCATGTGGTGATATCCTTTACACACTGATGTCGCTTGTTGATGCAGTACAGCCTGAGGGATGGAAGGTCACGGGCTTAGCTGCTTACGTGCAGTGATTTCTCCAGATTCTCTGAACCCTTTGATGATATTACGGAGCGTAGATGGTGAAATCCCTAAATTCCTTGCAATAGCAGGTTGAGAAAGGTTTTTTCTTAAACTGTTCAACAATTTGCTCACGCATTTGTTGACAAAGTGGTGACCCTCGCCCCATCCTTGTTTGTGAATGACTGAGCATTTCATGGAATCTACTTTATTACCCAATCATGGCACCCACCTGTTCCCAATCAGCCTGCACACCTGTGGGATGTTCCAAATAAGTGTTTGATGAGCATTCCTCAACTTTATCAGTATTTTTTGCCACCTTTCCCAACTTCTTTGTCACGTGTTGCTGCCATCAAATTCTAAAGTTAATGATTATTTGCACACAAAAAAATGTTTATCAGTTTGAACATGAAATATGTTGTCTTTGTAGCATATTCAACTGAATATGGCTTGAAAATGATTTGCAAATCATTGTATTTCGTTTACATTTACATCTAACACAATTTCCCAACTCATTTGGAAACGGGGTTTGTATGTTTGTACAGTGAATGTATACGTACATGTATGTGTATATGTATGTTTTTCCAGTGACTGGAGCACCTTGATCACATTGACACTGAGCCCCATCTCTAATGTTGCTGAACTCGACCTACTTCGTCACAACTCATGCGATTGGTGCAAACATGTTTAGCTGACTTGCGCTCTCCTCCAGTCCTTAACTTACTTGCTGGGTCTGAATCCTCCAGACTGCATGTGGCCCTGGACAGTCTGCCATCTCCCGGCCTTGGCTCCCTCCGCCATCATGCTCTTCATGCTGTCACTGCGATAAGGACTACCCCCATCCTCCCCGTGTCCAGTCGCTGCCCCCTTCTGACACCCTGACAGCGCCCCACTAAGGGAGACAGACAGGGCACGGAGGTATGGCAGCAGAGAGAGAGAGAGAGTGTCCAGAGAGGTGACGGCAACAACAGGCAAAGGAGAAAAAGACCAAGGAGTGTGTGTGTGAGAGAGATGGAGAGAGCGACGCACACAACACACACACAGGAAAAGAAGGTTGAGCAAGCACATGGTTAAGTAGGTGAGACATTAGTAGAGTGTGTGAGGAGACAGTCTTCCAAGCCAGGTACATGGAAAAGGTCTGGAATCCAGTGTGTTCAAACATAAGGATTGGGGAGGAGAAGCATTTGCCTAAAAGGTGGAAAAACACAAGAGGTTTCTTTTTTTGGTCTGGGTCTGAAGGACCAACCTCAAGGTGGTCAGCATTCAACCAGCAGCAGCAGCAGCCTGTGTGGGAATGCTGGTCATTAAACTCGCATTATTTTCTTCATTTAGGCATTCATTCGGGGCTTGAGGCGTGCCACTACACGAGGCATGTCCATGGTGGCAACACACAGTTTGGAGTGGAGTGCAAAACAATTGACTCGTTTGTGGCGCCATTAAAAAGGCATCGTGTTCCAGTAAAACATTGATTACACTTTACATGTGAAATATTTGACCTTAGGAGTGCTGTCATCTGATCACCACTTATGTGGAATACAAAACCCCAAATCAGTGAAGTTGGCACGTTGTGTAAATGGTAAATAGAAACAGAATACAATGATTTGCAATGATTTTCAACCTATATTCAATTGAACAGACTGCAAAGACGAGACACTTAACCAGGGGTGGGCAATTAATTTTTACCGGGGGCCGCATGAGCTACCCGAGCACTGCTGGAGGGCCACATCGACAATATTTCAATTAAATTTTGCTCAATATCATTTTTGATGTATACCGTAAGATAAATAATAATAATAATAATAATAGTAATACTTCAACATAGTGTGTGTAACAGCATTCCATGACTAATATAAATAAATTAACATTAATAATAAATGACAGTAAAATAAGCACACGTATGACTGAGGAGTCATAGTGTAACTTTGTGTGATGTTTGAGTTGTCCGACTTTTTGTGTGGCCATAAACGCACCAGTGGTTTAGTGGTATGCGTGTTGGTGACAAGTTGCTTTTGGCCTGGTTTGTACGGCAGAAAATGACTAGTTTTTCCAGATAGAAGTGTTTTACTTATGTTTTTGGTGTGGTTATGGCCGAATATAAACAGTTTTGCTCAATAAAGTGATCGATATAATTCCTGTCCTCGAAGCATCTCGATAGACGTTACAATAATTGAACGGTGTTCAATTGAACGGTGTTGACGAACACCGTTAGGGCCGCTTGTTGTCACTGTCACTCAAAGTTGCATTGCAAAATTACATAGAATAAATATGTTTATTTTGTTTAGAATTCAGATGGGATTTGATTTGGTGCGCGGCATATATTTGCTGCGCGCAGCAGACGCTTGAGCAGTGCGCAATTGCGCAGGCACGCACCTTAGAGGGAACGTTGCTTGGCAGTCCATGTCTTGTTGGAAACACGCCATTCTTCATCAACTTTTCTCTTTTTAGCGTCTCGGGTGTAAACCGTGCATCACTTGTCGCTGCATGTGCACCTTCACTCGCAGGTTACACACTGACACACGCCCATAAATAATACTTTTCAAAATAAAAGCAGCACAGTTGTATTGCGCGCACGACATAGATGTTTTTTCAACTTTATTTTGTCATTAATGATTGCCGCTGTTCACATTCACTCACAATCACGCACACGCATACGTCCACACGGAAGTAATACAAATAACGATTTTCAAAACAAAAGCAGCACCGTTGTATTGCACACTCGACATAGATACTTTTTAAAATTTATTTTGTAATTTATAATTGGCCTCACGCGGGCCGGACAGGGACGCACAAAGGGCCGGATGCGGCCCGCGGGCCGCAGAATGCCCAGGTCTGCACTTAACGTTCGAACTGGAAAACTTTCTGCAAATATTAGCTCATTTGGAATTTGATGCCTGCAACATGTTTCAAAAAAGCTGGCACAAGTGGCAGAAAAGACTGAGAACATTGAGGAATGCGCATCAAAACACTTATTTGGAACATCCCACAGGTGAACAGGCTAATTGGGAACAGGTGGGTGCCATGATTGGGTATAAAAGCAGCTTCCACACTGCAAAAACTGAAATCTAAGTAAGATGAAATATCTCAAATAAGGGTGATATTTGCTTATTTTCTGTCTGATAAGATCATTCTTCTCACTAAGCAGATTTTATGTTAGAGTGTTTTACTTGTTTTAAGTGTTTTGGTCCTAAATGATCTCAGTAAGATATTACAGCTTGTTGCTGAGATTTGATTACCTATATTGAGTAAAACATGCTTGAAACTAGAATATCAACTGTTGTGTCATCAACACTCACAAGTATAAAACTGCTTTTTTAAAGTCATCATTTCTTATTTCAAGCATGAAAAAAAAAACTTTTTTTGACACAATTGTGTGTCATAATTAAAACAGATGACAGCCAAATGGACTTTGCAGTTTTATTTTCAATGAAACAATAGAAAACACGTACTCATATAGTAGTACAGTTGGCACAGTACAGTAAACTGACAGTTAATATTTAAACATTTGACATTTCTAACAATTTTGAACAGAAATAGTTCATGCACATTCAGATAAATTCCTCAAAATTATAATTAAAAACATTTTGGCCGGGGGCCGGGCTGTATATATGTGCACTAATTGACTGAAAGAGCACGCACTTGGCGCGATGATGTCATGTTATCCATGGGAAAATGCATTTTTAGACCATATGATTTGCCTGAGCGGCTAGGAGACCCAGAAAGTAACTGTCACGTGGGTGGGTCGCAGCTGGCTGCGGGGTTGTTCTTCCAATGCAAAAAACGGCTGGGGACGACAGCGTGAAGGTGAGCTTGGATTTATTCAACATAAATCACTCAAACTACCATCAAAAAAGCAAACAATAAAGCAAAAAGGCAAGCGTGCCAAAAACACAAATGAAGCTGCTACTGAGCAGAAGCTATGACGTGGACTATGACAACTTACTTGTTCAGCAAGAGACATGAACCCATGTGACAAAGACAACGCAGGCAGAACGGGTGAAGAACAAAGGTAGACTTCAATAACAGTGACTTAAATGGTGAAAACAGGTGCGTGACTCAAAACGTATAACAGGTGCGTGACGTGACAGGTGAAAACTAATGAGTAACCATGGAAACAAACAAACAAGGAAGTGAAACCAGGAACTAAGAAAGTGTCCAAAAAACAGCACATGGCCAAAACAGAAACATGATAAACAGACATGACAGAAACAAGCGCTTGCCTTGTTGCCTTTCCATTAAGAACAATAAATTAGTTTTTTGTATAAGTTTGCTGGTTTCAAGAAATGTAATGCCGAGCGCATATCATCATGTCAAGATAATAGCACTAACATTTACTTCATTTAAGAATATTTTTCAACATATTGAGCAAAAAGGTCTCTTTTTTTTCAACCAAGAAAAGTGCACTTATTAGTGAGAATATACTTATTTTAAGCTATTTTGGGGTTCATTGATGTTAGCTAATTTTACTTGTTTTGGAAAGTCTTGACAAGCCAAATTTTCTTGTTCTATTGGCAGATAATTTTGCTTAGTTCAAATAAAATACCCCTCATTTTTGTATTTTTTGTCTTGTTTTTGAACACTGACTTTTTGCAGTGCATGAAATGCTCAGTCATTTACAAACAAGGATGGGGTTGAGGGTCAGTTTCAAAACATTTCACAACGAGCTATTGCAAGGAATTTAGGGATTTCACCATCTACGCTCCATAATATCATCAACTTAAGCTGTATTTTTATTTTTTTTATTTTCCTACTTTAATGATGTTGGATCTGTGTTGTTGTTATTGTTGGGGACAAGTGTTGTAAATGAGCTTTGGCTACAAACACTATGATGCATACATCGGATAACGGTTTCAGATGTCTATGTTTTTGTATCTGTCCCTATTTCAAATAAACCTCTACACCTCAAGCAAGAATAAGAAAGAATTCCACTTGAAAAGCTTAAAAAAATGGTCTCTTCAGTTTCCAAACGTTGTTAAAAGGAAAGGCCATGTAACACAGTGGTAAAAAGGCCCCTGTCCCAACTTTTTTGCAATGTGTTGCTGACATTAAATTCTAAGTTAATGATTATTTGCACAAAAAAAAATGTTTCTTAGTTCGAACATTACATATCTTGTATTTGCAGTCTATTCAGTTGAATATAAGTTGAAAAGGATTTGCAAATCTTTGTATTCTGTTTTTATTCACGATTTACACAACGTGCCAACTTCACTGGTTTTGGGTTTTGCACACTAAATGGACAAAGGTATTAGGATAGGCAACGTTTATTGAAGGAACTTAATGTGGTTTACCACTGATGTAGGAGATACTCTAGAGCTTGGGTGTCAAACTCAAATACAGAGTGGGCCAAAATGTAAAACTGAACAAAGCCGCAGGCCAATGTTGAACAAATTAACCTTTTAATAGGGACCCAAACAAGTTTTGCATTGAGTGGCCGTGCCAGCAAACGGAGGGTTGCTGGTTACTGGGGTTCAATCCCCACCTTCTACCATCCTAGTCACGTCCGTTGTGTCCTTGGGCAAGACACTTCACCCTTGCTCCTGATGGCTGCTGGTTAGCGCCTTGCATGGCAGCTCCCACCATCAGTGTGTGAATGTGTGTGTGAATGGGTGAATGTGGAAATACTGTCAAAGCGCTTTGAGTACCTTGAAGGCAGCAAAGCGCTATACAAGTATAACCCATTTATTTATTTATTATAATATTGAACAAGCAAGGCTTATATAACTTTATAGTGACATGCAAAATCGAGTTTCAAATAATAATAATAATAATAAAAAATAGCAATGGCATATCAAATACAATTTAAATAAAAAAATTGAATGCCTCTTTTCTATTTGCAGCCTTCTGAGGTAAATATCAACATTAACTTTTTCCACAGGCTAATAAATTTAAAAATAAAATAACAATGAATAAACCAACCATTCAGGCCTTTAAACTGCTCAGTTTGCAACACACTGATCTAATCGGATGTGCCCAAGCCAGATACCTGGCATCTTTTCTTGGATGCTAGTTCATTAATGTCGGTGCTCAGGCTTTGAGCTGAGGCAACCTTCATTATCCAACCAAGGTGTTCATCAGTCATTATATCTCGTAGTCCACCCGGAGGCACTGCCTTTAACGTCCTCTACGAGCTGTCGTCACGTCCGCTTTTCATCCATTCTAACAACGTGCTGGCCCAGTCACAAGGCATTCTTAAAAAACAGCGATACAGGTTATACTGAGGGTGCGTATAAACAACTTTAACACTGTTAGAAATATACGCCACACCGTGAATCCACACCAAACAAGAATGACAAACACATTTCGGGAGAACATCCGCACCGTAAAACAGAACAAATACCCAGAACCCTTTGCAGCACTAACTCTTCCGGGACGCTACAAAATACACCCCCCCCCAAACACACACACTTTGTAGCGTCCCGGAAGAGTTAGTGCTGCAAAGGGTCTGGGTATTTGTTCTGTTGTGTTTATGTTGTGTTACGTTGCGGATGTTCTCCCGAAATGTGCTTGTCATTCTTGTTTGGTGTGGGTTCACAGTCTGGCGCACATTTGTAACAGTGGTAAAGTTATTTATACGGTCACCCTCAGTGTAACCTGTATCGCTGTTTATCAAGTATGCGTAACATTCACTTGTGTGTGCGTGCAGAAGCTGCACATATGTGACTGGATGAAAAGCGGACGTGACGATTTTCGGGAGGGGCACTGAAATTTGGGAGTCTCCCGGGGGGGTTGGCAAGTATGAGAATTAGCAGTGAATGTGGTGTTACCGCGGCACCGCCACTGTATATAATCGGCGGGCCAGCTCTAGTGTTAATTTGATATCGCCTCAAGGGCCAAGTGAAATTACACGGCGGCCCAATTTTGGCCCGCGGGCCAGAGTTTGACACCAATGCTCTAGATACTCCAACACCAACGTTAAGTTATGGCAAAGTGTTTAGAACACGACATCAAATCACCCATACAATGGTTCTAAGGGACCTGAAGCACAGTGTACAGAAACGTAACCTAACCTAAACTCTGGCATTAAGGCCTAAACAAAAACTGGCTTAACTGGGTTTTGGTAAGCTTGGATACCTGGTATCACAGCCATGGCACACATCACCCAACTGTTGTGGAATTATGTGGGAAATGCAGCCAGCGCACACGAGAACAGATTGTAGAATCACGCTTCTCTACCTGAAGAACAAGAGAGCATGATCTGCCTGACAGTGCATTTTGGTGGAATTTGAATAATACAATTGTATGTTTCTGGGAGATAGGCAGGTTCATTTTCTTTTTATGCTTCCAATTTTGGAGCTGAACATCTCTCTTCCATGTGGACAAACTGCACAGAGCCCTGACCTCAATCACTTTAAAGCACCTTCAGAATTAAGTAGAACTGAGATATTGTTATCGAGGAGCTTTTGTCCAACATCAATTGCTTCTGACCTAAGGATTTTCTGGATTGATGGAGAGCAACTCCCACAAATCACTCTAAAGACTTCCATGATGAGAGAAGCTTAATATTTGCAAAGGAGGCCAACTCCAGTTACAGGGGTGACATAGGTGTAATTTGTCGGTTAACTAAAAGGTTGGTCCATAGAGCAGTGGTTCTTAACCTGGGTTCGATGGAACCCTAGGGGTTCGGTGAGTCGGGCTCAGGGGTTCGGCGGAGGTCAAGACACACCCGACTCATCGTGTAAATAAAAACTTCACCCTATCGGAGTATTACGGATACGGCAACAGCCGAAGTCACACTGATTTGCAGGTGTGTAATTTGTTGTGAGTTTATGCATTGTGTTGGTTTTGTTGTTTGAACAAGGTGATGTTCATGCACGCTTCATTTTGTGCACCAGTAAAAAAACATAGTAACACTTTAGTATGGGGAACATATTCACCATTAATTAGTTGCTTATTAACATGCAAATTAGTAACATATTAGCTCTTAACTAGTCATTAGTGAGTACTTATTAATGCCTTATTCGGCATGGCCTTATTATAACCCTAACCCTCTAACCCTGGCCCTAACCCTCTAACCCTAACCAAATAACTCTAAATTAAGTCGTTGTTACTTAGAATATGTTCCCCATACTAAAGTGTTACCAAAAACATATAACTTTGTCTTGAATTAGAAAAAAAAACATTTTATTTTTCACTAAAGAAGGGTTCGGTGAATGCGCATATGAAACTGGTGGGGTTTGGTACCTCCAACAAGGTTAAGAACCACTGCCATAGAGTGCACCTACTACTGTAGAGGAAACACGAAACAAGTCATAGCCTATGTCAGTGTTAACACGTCTTGTGCTCAACCTGAACAAAAGCTTGTTAAACGCTGTTTTGGGGATTATAACATAATTAAAAGCCGAGTTAATCAATACATAACTATATTTTATTAACATGCACGGTCCAAACACATGGAGAATCCTGCGGTCAGGGGGCAACATTTGTGTTGCGTCCCTTTAAATGTCAACCTTCAAATTTGATTGTGATCTGATAGTGCACATAGATAAGTCATCAATGATAACGACCCGGTTGGAGCAATGGTCGACCCTGGAGACACGGGCCTTGGTTATCGAGCTGAATGCAAAGTGAACAAGGTGAACAAGGTCTTTACTTATATTCAAAGTAGGAGCACGTAAGTAAATGGGGCCATAAATCAACACGAGTATTTACAGGAATGTGCAGAATAGGCAGGTATCCGTCCTTTTACTGCCTGAGCTTCACTAAACGTGATTAATAAAATAAATATGGTAGCATTATCTTTGACAGTTCCTCCCCTCCGATGTATCAGACTGATAAGATAAAAGTATCATACACAGTAAATACATTCCACCAGTTTCACCGTGAAAATTGTGCTAATGATTCATGTCCGTTCAGAGATTTTCACGATTGTGTCAGGTTGCTACAGCTAAATAAATACATGGAAAAAGCTTGAAAAATGCTTGTATTGACATTCCACTCTAGTAATTCTATAAAGATGAAGACTGCTCCCACGGAATGGTAGCCTATTTGATAATTGAGGCCCCGTGCCGCAACTGTCAAAGCTACTGATCTCAAGAGAACTTTAAAAAGGTGAAGTGAATTATTTTTATATCGTCAGGCTTGTCCCTGACAGTTTGGTTAAGTTTTAGTTTATCCTCTGTGTTTGTTTTATTTCCTGTCAGCACTCTTATGTTGGTTCAGTTTCCTGTTTGTCTCTCTGAGTGCTGTGTCCCCTCAGCTGTGGCTGATTGGCACCTGGCCACACCTACACCATGTGACAGAATACTCCAGCCTAACACGAACCCCGCAGAGATTTTGATAGCGGAGAGGCTTGACAGGATTCTTGTGATAATGGCTAATTTGAAGAAAAGTTCGGCCGCTTTTCAAGCCCTCTCCCACCCACCCCTGTTGTCTGTGGGCCTATCTGGGGACGTCTAGGATCCGTCCCTTGAGGGGGGGGCTATGACTGGCTGTGCAGCTGAGGAGGCTCAGCTACTCCTCACACAAGTGGGTCTGCAACAGACGCCGCCACCATCTCCGGTGGGCCGGCAGACGCCACCATCATCTACGGTGGGCCGGCAGACGCCACCATCATCTACGGTGGGTCTGCAACAGACGCCGCCACCATCTCCGGTGGGCCAGCAGACGCCGCCGTCCTCTACGGTGGGCCAGCAGCAGAGGGCGCCACCATCCTCTACGGTGGGCCAGCAGCAGAGGGCGCCACCATCCTCTCCGGTGGGCCAGCAGCAGATTATGTTTTCCTGTACCAAGCCTGACTTCTCTGCATCTTGGGGTTTCGTCACCAACATTTTGTGACATATATAGCACTTTTCTCTAGAGACTCAAAGCAATTTCCATAGTGGAAAAAGGAAATAATGCTGCGACTATCTGCTTGAAGTTCATATAAAGCAGGGGTCCCCAACCTTTTTTTGCACCAGGGGTCGGTTTAATGTAGGCATTTTTTTCCACCGACCGGCCTTCAACCTGTGGCAGATAAATATAGCAAACAATTGCATGAAAAATGAATACATGCAAAAACTCACCATAACGTTGAATTATTGGGAGCCCCTGGCCTTTTCCCTTTGCAAAAAAGCTCTCCACAGATTTTAGTTTTTTCACTTTTTGCTCGTAGTAGGCTTTTTTTGGCTTTAGTATCTAATGAGTTATAGGTGATACATCACATTCAAGGACAAGAGCATGGATGTATAATCAAGCTACAATTACATGCCATTAGTTCCAATAGATTTCTGTGAATTTCTATTTCCATTCTAAAAATTATATATTCATATTTAGAGCAATATTTCCTACTAATGTTAGCTTTGTTTGGTCCAATTTTCCATGCGTAAATACATCTGTTATTGATAACTACTTGTGTAATAGGACTATGTGCAATAATACCAGCACTTTAACTTACTAGGTCAAAGGAGATGTGTATTTTTTTTCTTCAGCACAATTATTATATACAACAATTTAACACTTCTCCATCTGCCTTATGCACTTTAACTACTATGGTCACTCTGTTCCTGACCTGCCCTGATCTTAGGTCATCAGCCTGCCACGGACTACAGCTTTTGGCTACGATTCGGCCCCTTTATAGTCTATATGTTTATTAATGTGCATTGTCCCATGTAACAAAGATGTAACAAATAGCAAATGGTGACTTCCTGTCAGGAAGAACAAGCTTGTTGGTGTGTCTGGATATAAAGTAACTGGTCAAAGTCAAAAGGTCATCCCCTGCAACCTCTTTATAAAAACAAATTGTAGATTTTCTTGGCACTATTTCAATACCTGTATATTTTCCGGCACGCTGTTGACAAAGAAATCCATTTTGCCATTTTTGCACTGAAAATTGTCCATTACTACAATGCGAGTGGGCTAAAGAATAACTGGAGCATAAAGCAACTTTATGGACAATAAATGCCAACCTTGAGGGTTATTAAAAAAAAATGAACTTCTCAAATACAGGCTTCTTTGAGGCTTTTTTTTACCGGGATCTTCAGCCATCATTTTCTGGTGAAGTTTTTTAGACAAGATATCATGTATCCCACACTTTAACCAGCACAGTACTATACCTCATGTCTATAGGTCATTTAGTACATATTCCTTAACAGGTCAGCCTATTAAAAATGACCAGTCATTAGACAGTTTATCTGACAGATTCCTGGTTGCAAGATGTCTATCTAAGCTTACGCATATCACTCATACTCAGAGGTGGGTAGTAACGCGCTACATTTACTCCGTTACATCTACTTGAGTAACTTTTGGGATAAATTGTACTTCTAAGAGTAGTTTTAATGCCACATACTTTTACTTTTACTTGAGTATATTTATAGAGAAGAAACGCTACTTTTACTCCGCTCCATTTATCTACGTTGAGCTCGCTACTCGCTACTGATTTGTATCCATCTGTTTATGCACGCTTTGTTTGTTTTGGTTTGTCAGACAGACCTTCAAAGTAGGATCTATCACATGCCTGCGTTTCACCAATCAAATACAGTCACTGGTGACGTTTCACTCCGTTTCACTCCGTTTCACCGATCAAATGCAGTCACTGGTGACGTTTGACTCCGTTTCACCAATCAAACAGAGCCAGGCGGTCACATGATTAACAAGCTTAAGCTTACATGAACTCAACGTCAAATTTGAGGAAGCACATCGCGGTAAGTAACGTTAGTAGATATTTTGGCTGTCACCCTAGGCTGATGTTAGCTTCCCTGCTATGAATCACTGTCAAATGTACATCGTGTGGGGACATATATAAACACACTGCAGCCTCATGGACACACACACACACACGCATGCATAGAAAAATCAATCAGTGTGTTCCCAGGTGCAGCCCACACCTATCAGTTTACAGTTTGCGTAAAGGCTAACTTGTTATTTTCCTTTGTAATCTCTGCCTATTGAGCCTATGGTGCTGTTAAGTTATTGTGGCTCAATTTGCCTTATTTTTTTTATGTTAATGTATTATTATTTAATATATTATTATTATTATTATTATTATTGTCACCATAGGCTGATGTTAGCTTCCCTGCTATGAATCACTGTCAAATATACATCATGTGGGGACATTTATTAACGCACTGCAGCCTCATAGAGAGACAGACAGACAGACAGACAGACAGACAGACAGACAGACAGACAGACAGACAGACAGACAGACAGACAGACAGACAGACAGACAGACAGACAGACAGACAGACAGACAGACAGACAGACAGACAGACAGACAGACAGACAGACAGACAGACAGACAGACAGACAGACAGACAGACAGACAGACAGACAGACAGACAGACAGGCACGCACGCACGCACGCACGCACGCACGCACGCACGCACGCACACACACACACGCACACGCACGCACACGCACACGCACGCACACACACACACACACACACACACACACACACACACACAAACACACACACACTGAAACACCAGTCAGAAGTGCACAGTGTGTTCCCAGGTGCAGCCCACACCTATCAGTTTATGGTTTGCGTAAAGGCTAACTTGTTATTTTCCTTTGTAATCTCTGCCTACTGAGCCTATGGTGCTGTTAAGTTATTGTGGCCTTAATTAATGTTATGTTAATGTATTATCATTTAATATATATTATTGTTTTAGTTGCTTAAGAGATATTCCTGGCTCTGAATTTGCTCATTGCTATTTTTATGTTTTTGTGCATTATTTGTTGTCGTCATCATTAAACAAACAGGTTACTCATCAGTTACTCAGTACTTGAGTAGTTTTTTCACAACATACTTTTTACTTTTACTCAAGTAAATATTTGGGTGACTACTCCTTACTTTTACTTGAGTAATAAATCTCTAAAGTAACAGTACTCTTACTTGAGTACAATTTGTGGCTACTCTACCCACCTCTGGTCATACTGCCTAGAGGGAGATAAAAGTGCCCATGCTCGAGCTTTTACTGGATTCAAACATTACTTGTAATGGATCATGTTAGAATTGTGATAGGCAGGAGATGCAGTTCAAGTGCTACGGTGTTAGTGTCATGCACATCATAGATGAGGAGGAATCAGAGGAAGGCCACAGATGGATGTCAACCACAGGTGAACACTGGCATCACACTGCAACCTGGCGTAACGGTCAACCCTCCACAACAACATCACAACACCGAAGGAAAGAATTGGGGTGATACAACAATTACAGAACAGTATACACATCATTTACAGAGGAAAGCTACGAGGGTTGTCCGTCTCCATGGTTACACTCCATGGGAGAGAGGTGAGAAGTTAGAGGTCAGGAGTTAGTATGACCGGCAGGGCTGTAGCGAGTAGAGCTGGCATGGTAACATGTGCCTGGGTGTTCATTAAAAAGGTGACGGGAAGTCAGGAGGAGCAGCCAAAAGGAGCCTGGGGGAGTTGCAGGGCTGTGCTGCTTTGCTCCGCGCTAATAATCGAATGGCTGTCGCGGGGAGGCTGTAATGTGTGTGCGTATGACATTTTACCAACTCACATTAGCAGAGGAGACGATTATGACTAATTATTAGTGACCATTCATGCTCTCAAATTACCGTAGGTGTGTCTGTGTTTCTTGCCATTCTTACTATTGTTCGTGAAAACTAATGAACAATACCACTCAGCCTTTAAATCCCCAGTTTGTATTCATTGTGCCATACTACAATTTTTAGTGTGGCGTTTGCTAAGTACACTATATTGCCACCCATCCAAATGATGACAATCAGGTCCTAATCACTTGGCCTGGTGTATCAAATCAAGCACTTAGGCATGGAGACTGTTTCTACAAACATTTGTGAACGAATGGACCGCTCTCAGTCATAGGATGCCACCTGTGCAACAAATCCAGTCGTGAAATGTCCTCACTCCTAAACATTCCAAAGTCAACTTTATTATAAGAAAAGTGAAGAGTTTGGGAACAACAGCAACTCAGCCACCAAGTGGTAGGCCACATAAACTGGCAGAGAGGGGTCGTGCATAGTGCCAAGACTTTCCGCACAGTCAGTTGTTACAGAGCTCCAAACTTCATGTGACCTTCCAATTAGCCCACGTACAGTACGCAGAGAGCTTCATGAAATGGGTTTCAATGGCCGACAGCTGCATCCAAGCCAAACATCACCAAGTCCAATGCAAAGCGTCGAATGCAGTGGTGTAAAGCACCTCGCCACTGGACTCTAGGGCAGTAGAGACACCTTCTCTGGAGTGATGAATCACGCTTTTCCATCTGGCTATCTGATGGACCAGTCTGGGTTTGGCGGTTGCCAGGAGAACGCTACATTTCAGACTGCATTTTGCCGAGTGTAAAATTTGGGGGAGGAGGAATTATGTTTTTTTGATTGATTGATTAAATGATTGAGACTTTTATTAGTAGATTGCACAGTTCAGTACATATTCCGTACAATTGACCACTAAATGGTAACACCCGAATACGTTTTTCAACTTGTTTAAGTCGGGGTCCACTGGTGTGGGGTTGTTTTTTCAGGAGTTGGGCTTGGCTCCTTAGTTCCAGTGAAAGGAACTTTGACTGCTCCAGGATAACAAAACATTTTGGACAATTCCATGGGATGGCACTTCAAGTTCATATGTGAGTGAAGGCAGGTGGCCAAATACTTTTGGCAATATAGTGTATGTCAAGAGAGAAAAAAGTTCACCTGACAAACAAAAAAATTATCTAAAATTATTAAACTAGGTCCATTGAAAGTGTCGTCAGAAAGATGATTGGTAAGTGGTAGGGGTGTAACAGTACGTGTATTTGTATTGAACCGTTTCGGTACTGGGGTTTCGGTTCGGTTCGGAGGTGTACCGAACGAGTACACATGCTAGCAGCGACAGGGCTAGGACAACATGTAAAAGCCAGAGCTGGAAGACCCTCCTGCCTCATTAAGATCTCCCGTTTGGGAACACTTTGGCTGCGCGATACAACAATGGAGGACGGAGGTTTGCAGACATTGTTCAGCGGCTGCTTCTGACAACACGTCAAACATGTGTTGCACCTTTCCTGCTTCCGGCTCCCAGACCGTAGTCGAGGAGCGCAGGGGAGACACTCCTCCAGGGCCGATGTATTCTCGGGGGCAACACCCTTCACTCTACCCGGCAGTGGGTCGCCACAGCTCCGGACTCCAGGGTAAATGACGAGTCCAGCTATTAGTTGCAAAGCATGGCTTTATTGAGGTCTTGCACACAGCCAGTCCAACAAAACACTAGCCCAGTGGTTCTTAACCTGGGTTCGATCGAACGGTATAGCTCGGTTGGTAGAGCGGGCCGTGCCAGCAACTTGAGGGTTGCAGGTTCGATCCCCGCTTCCGCCATCCTAGTCACTGCCGTTGTGTCCTTGGGCAAGACACTTTACCCACCTGCTCCCAGTGCCACCCACACTGGTTTAAATGTAACTTAGATATTGGGTTTCACAATGTAAAGCGCTTTGAGTCACTTGAGAAAAAGCGCTATATAAATGTAATTCACTTCACTTCACTAGGGGTTTGGTGAGTCGGCCTCAGGGGTTCGGCGGAGCCTCTGCCGCAGATGTCAAGACACACCCGACTCATCGTGTAAATAAAAACTTCTCCCTATAGATCAGTGGTTCTTAACCTTGTTGGAGGTATCGAACCCCACCAGTTTCATATGCGCATTCACCGAACCCTATAAAATGTAGTTCTTTTTCAAATTCAAGACGAAGTTATATGTTTTTGGTAACACTTTAGCAGGGGTGCAAATTAACACTCGCCAGTCGCCATTTGCGAGCTATTTTTAGCTTTGGCGAGTAAAATATTTGCCTAACTTGCCACGCTGGCGAGTTGAAAAAGTGAGGTTCACAACAGCAATAATGCAGCGCTTACCGGTACCTAAAGCAACACGGAGATCATTATTTTACCAAGCACATATTTGTTGTGATGTCACGTTCGACGTTCCGTAGACTAGTTGCTAAGAGACGGCAGTTAGCTAGCCTAGTAGTTAGCTTAGAGCGCGCACTACAGGGATATCTCTCAGGCGACAGTCACAGAGTGTACCGGTAACGTTACTCGAGTCTTAATAGCTAACAATCATTCTTCCTAGCCTTAAGCCTATAAATCTTATCGTTATGTGGCGCTTCCTGAAACCCATAGCTAAAAAGGCACGGACGGAGGAGGAGGAGGAGGAGGAGGGGGGTCGCGATGCGAATGCTGCGAAACCCAAACCGACCAGCGCTGGAACTGGGGGGAGAAAGTTTCAGACGAAGTGGCTATACGACGATGCAGGGAAAAAACGCGACTGGCTGACTGTCAAGAACAACATCATGTTTTGCACTGTGTGCACAACTTTTGGAAAGGACAAAAAAAGTCAGGCGAGTCACTTTGTTGTGGGCTGCTCCTCGATGAAAGTTGAAAGTATAATATCACATGAAGGCACTCGCAACCACGACAAAAATATGAAAATAAAGCAAGCCAAGTCTGCCCCACTCCATGAAGCGCCCTCGGTGCAAGTTCTCACTAAACTCTCGGACGTAAACACCCAGAAGATGAAGCTTCTTTTCCGAAATGCGCACGCCATCGCCAAGAAAGGTCGACCCATCACCGACTACGTCTGGCAATGCAGGTAATTGTTAGCTGTGTCCTGTGTTTATATTTACATTACAAATGCCATGGATGTAAAGTGACAGTTTAATGATTGTGGTTACACATCGACAGTGACAGTGTTGATATATAGTTTGATGTCTGGATGTAATGTTACAGTGGCAGGATTGGATAGTTTAATGATAGTGGTAGCAGTGTGCTGCTGATATATTTTCATGCCATGTCTGGGGATTTAAAATTGGTAAATAGCTAATCATATATTGCTTTTGTTATTCCTGCAACGTGGCTGACATTTATGCATTATGCACTAGAAAGTATAGCTGTTTGAGTTCAATTGTTTGAATGTTTTTATACTCTCTTTCTTTTAAGCTTGGATGAGAAAAAGGGGCTGTCCGTGGGCAAAACCTACAGGAACCGCGAGACCGGCAAGCTCTTTGTAAAGTACATTGCCAAGGCAGCAAGAGACAAGCTCTCCTCAACAGTGCTGCAATCTCCCTTCCTTTCTGTCATGGTTGATGGCTCCACAGACCGCTCGGTGAAGGAGGAGGAACTGACCTATGTGCGCTGCTGCAAAGCAGGGAAGGTAAGAAAATGAGGAGGGGGAAGGAAATACAGAATGAACAGTGTGATTGATGCATGCATCATCCTGTATTAAAGGGATTACTCCACTTTCATACATTTTGTCTCTATTAGGTTGTATGCTATAAATATTCAACCAGCCACAGTGTTTTACCATCTGAATAAAATCCCTCTTTATTCAACTAAGGTGGAGGTCCACTTTGTTGGCATTGAAGCAGTGGACAAGGCAGACGCTGCTCACATCACCAGGGCTGTCCAGAACCAGATGCAGACTGTCTGCAAGGACTGGGAGTCCAAACTTGTTGCTGTTGCTTCAGACGGGGCATCTGTGATGACGGGGAGAGAGGAGCGGTGTGGTGACCAGGCTGAGGGGGCAGAAAGCTTATATTTTGGGTGTCCATTGCATGGCGCACAGAGAGGAGCTGGCCTACTCTGATGCCATTAAAAGGTGTCCAATGTACTCTAAAGCTGAGGAGTTACTCAGTGGACTATATGTTTTTTATCACACAAGTCCCCTCAACAGGAGTAACCTGACACGGGGAGGGGGCGGTGAAGTTCTGAGACGTTAATTTTTTCTATATATGTTAATCTGATGTTCTTTCATTAATGTTCTTTCATTATTTATATCCAGACAATGTTGGCAACAGATTTAATATTTTTTTCCTATATTTTTTGTAGCAAGCAGTTCACGGTCAATCAGACTTGCATATTACTTTTATTTTATTGAATGCAGATATTTTTTAATGTTTAAATGTAAAAAAATTAATGTAAATATCCAGACAATGTTGAAAAATATTTAACTATTTCTTTATTCTTTGTAGCAATCAATGCACTGTAAAACTTGTATATTACTTAAATTTTATTGAATACAGATCTTTTAAAATCTTATCTGCACTGCATCATGCGTCCTGCTTCTAGTTTCATAGGATAGTAAAAAAAAGAATCTATATACTCTATATACTATACTGTGGCCCCTGGTTGGTTGTAGAATTGGTTTTAATGTGACGTGAACACTTCTACATGGCGGAATACAATGGTAAAGGAAATAGTTTGTTTTGGCATTTGGCGAGTAAAAAATATGGTTGGCGAGTATGTTTTTTCACCTACTAGCCACTTGGCGAGTTGGTCAAAAAGTTAGTTTGCACCCCTGCACTTTAGTATGGGGAACATATTCTAAGTCACAAAGTCTTAATTTGTAGTTTTTTGGACACTAGGGGAACATATTCTAAGTAACAAAGACTTAATTTAGAGTTATTTGGTTAGGGTAAGGGTTAGAGCCAGGGTTAGAGGGTTAGGGTTATTATAAGGCCATGCCGAATAAGGCATTAATAAGTACTTAATAATGACGAGTTAAGAGGCAATGTGTTACTAATTTGCATGTTAATAAGCAACTAATTAATGGTGAATATGTTCCCCATACTAAAGTGTTACCATGTTGTTTTTACTGGTGCACAAAATGAAGCGTGCATGAACATCACCTTGTTCAAACAACAAAACCAACACAGTGCATAAACTCACAACAAATTACACACCTGCAAATCAGTCTGACTTCTGCTGTTGCCGTATCCGTAATACTCCGATAGGGAGAAGTTTGTATTTACACGATGAGTCGGGGTGTGTCTTGACCTCCGCCAAACCCCTGAGCCCGACTCACCAAATCCCTAGGGTTCAATCGAACCCCAGGTTAAGAACCACAGCTATAGAGTATTATGGATACCCCCAAACAATGTTCCCTCTAATTTTCCATCTGATTTGCAGGTGTGTAATTTGTTGTGAGTTCATGCACTGTTAGTTTTGTTGGTTTGAAAAAGGTGATGTTCATTGCACGCTTAATTTTGTGCACCAGTAAAAAAAACCATATAATTTTGTCTTTAATTTGAAAAAAATGTATTTTATTTTTCACTAAAGAAGGGTGTTCGGAGAATGCGCATATGAAACTGGTGGGGTTCGGTACCTCCAACAAGGTTAAGAACCACTGCACTAGCCACTCCCAGCACTCAGCTACCGCTCCCTTACCTCGCTCGCCCACACACTCACCTAGCATGCTGTCACATACTAAAAGGGCCACACACACACATACGCTACTCTCATAACACATGCTAACCCATTTGAAGCGTCACCACCGTATTCAAGCAGCCTCTCCTCGGCGAGTCAGGCAGGGCTAAAGCAATAAATGTTTTTATAGCAGCAGATATAAGTCCATATTGCATTAAAAACTAGATTTTGACCCACTTCTATGGTGGAAGAACAATGAGCCCATATATCCTCTTACTGCCAAGTTAGCCAGGCTTGGGGGGGGAAAGAAAAGATAATCTGAGGCTGAGTTGACTTGAAACTGTTTAATGTTGCACTTTTTATACAAACCCCGTTTCCATATGAGTTGGGAAAGTGTGTTAGATGTAAATATAAACAGAATACAATGATTTGCAAATCCTTTTCAACCCATATTCAGTTGAATATGCTACAAAGACAACATATTTCATGTTCAAACTCATAAACTTTATTTTTTTTGCAAATGATAATTAACTTAGAATTTCATGGCTGCAACATGTGCCAAAGTAGTTGGGAAAGGGCATGTTCACCACTGTGTTACATGGCCTTTCCTTTTAACAAAACGTTTGGGAACTGAGGAGACACATTTTTGAAGCTTCTCAGGTGGAATTCTTTCCCATTCTTGCTTGATGTACAGCTTAAGTTGTTCAACAGTCCGAGGGTCTCCGTTGTGCTATTTTAGGCTTCATAATGCGCCACACATTTTCAATGGGAGACAGGTCTGGACTACAGGTAGGCCAGTCTAGTACCCGCACTCTTTTATTATGAAGCCACGTTGATGTAACACGTGGCTTGGCATTGTCTTGCTGAAATAAGCAGGGGCGTCCATGGTTGCTTGGATGGCAACATATGTTGCTCCAAAACCTGTATGTACCTTTCAGCATTAATGGCGCCTTCAAAGATGTGTAAGTTACCCATGTCTTGGGCACCATCACAGATGCTGGCTTTTGAACTTTGCGCCTATAACAATCCGGGTGGTTCTTTTCCTCTTTGTTCCGGAGGACACGACGTCCACAGTTTCCAAAAACAATTTGAAATGTGGACTCGTCAGACCACAGAACACTTTTACACTTTTGCATCAGTCCATCTTAGATGAGCTCAGGCCCAGCGAAGCCGGCAGCGTTTCTGGGTGTTGTTGATCAAATTCTAAAGTTAATGCTTATTTGCAAAAAAAAAATGTTTACCAGTTTGAACATCAAATATGTTGTCTTTGTAGCATATTCAACTGAATATGGGTTGAAGATTATTTGCAAATCATTGTGTTCCGTTTATATTTACATCTAACACAATTTCCCAACTCATATGGAAACGGGGGTTTGTATGTAGAAGAAAAGTTTTGTCATTTTATTTAATCTGAGCAACAACTTGAGGGCAGTTTAATGTTGATTAACGTAGATCCCGACATAAACAAGTTGAAAAACGTATTGGGGTGTTACGGAATATGTACTGTACTGTGCAATTCTAGCTAATAAAAGTCTCAATCAATCAATCAAAAAAAAGCTGTACCAAAAATGAACCGAACCGTGACCTCTAAACCGAGGTACGTACCGAACCGAAATATGTGTGTACCGTTACACCTCGAGTAAGTGGTGGTGATTGTGTAGCCAAAGGGAGGGAAGGGTCATGAAAGGAAAGGAAGGATACAGAAAGGAGTGGTGGTGCTCTTTTCTCATTACAGCCCTGCTCAGCTCAGGTGTGTGGGGGGGGGGGAGGCTCTTACCAACCTTGGACCAAGACTCACTTGAGTGTGAGGCGAGGATCTCCATATGGGGCATAAGGAGAAATGTTAAGTACGAATTCCTTTGGCGGATAGGAGCTCCACTTCTGCTGCACTGTGCTGCTGTCATTGTTATTCCAAAAGTCTCTGTCTAGATCACTGCGGCAAAGAGAAGAACAGGTCAGAGCAACACAACTGCGGGACTCCTCTACACCAAACAACCATTTGCGTCAGGCGGCCCTCTTCGGGAGATGAAGCCATGGCTCGGTTTGAGGAAGAGAGTTGAGCTGCATGAAATGAGAGGCTCTTTTACAGCCTGAAGTGGACGACTCACCACAGCGGTTTAGAGAAGAGAGGTGGCAAGGAAAGAGGGGTACAATAGCATGTGATGACATTCTGTTCGCACGAGCATGATGCTGCTAATGAAGCAGTGAGCGTTCAGAAACCTGCCCCAAACCCTCATCCCTGGTGTGAGAAGAAGACACCAATGCATGAGATCAATCACAGACAAAGTCCAAGGAGAGGAGGAAAAGGTGAGCAGAACCACTGATGTCATACGAGTCACAGAGCAGAGGTCACGGGCTGTAGTGCAGGGGATAAAGGCAATGCACAAAGAGTTGGAAGCGGAGATGAACAACAGAGCACATCAATGCTGCTTGAGCCCATAAGTAAGAGAGGAAATGCAAAATATGAAGTCAGTCAATTCACAAAACATGAACCATCTTTAAACCATTCAATACGAGAAGGGAAAAAGTGGCATTCAGAAAAAAAACTGCATATAAAAAGTGAAGTGGTGATGAGCAGGGTTAAAAAAATACATTTGTGGAATTAAGAGTCGTACTTAGCATTACAAAGCTGACATTTCACAGCAGAGACCTTAAAGCCGGGGTCAGGAACCTTTTTGGCTGAGAGAGCCATGAAAGCCAAATATTTTCAAATGTATTTCCGTGAGAGCCATATCATATTTTTTAACACTGAAAACAACTAATTGCGTGCATTTTTAAGTCAGACCAACATTTTTAGAATATAATAAGTCTCTTATTCTTCTTAATAACATTGTTATTCTGAAGCTAACCAATAATATATAAAATACTTCTTACCATTAATTCGACTTCTTGAACAGGTGCGATAGAAAACAGATGGATGGATTAAAATGTATGAGAATGGTTATAATTTGAAGGTTATTTTTAACACTGATTACCAGCGGAATTGTTATCGTGTTAAGCAATGTCAGCTAAGATTTATCTGAGAGCCAGATGCAGTCATCAAAAGAGCCACAGGTTCCCTACCCCTGCCTTAAAGTATAGTTTCATTTCCTTAGAAGTAAAAAAGGACACTTCATTCCTTTGTACTCTTGACAGTTTCATTAAAAAAAAAAAAATGGAATACCAACCTCACCAAACATTTCCTTTGCTTATCCAAACATATCATAGGTGTGGCACTCTCTCTGCACTTAGCTGAAGAAGTCCTAACATAAGTGCAGGAGCAGCACCAAGACAAAAGCCTCACAAGTCCAGATGAAATAACTGAACATTCTCTTGCAGAGCTCCTCAAATCATCCACGGCCTAGTGGCCTAGTCCACGGTCCAGTGTTTACACAGAGCTTTAAAGCCCAACCAAATGACGTTTGACTATCACCAGATGATTTAAGCCAAGTGGTTATGGGGGGTACTTACTTGATGGCTTTCTTCTCCCCTCGCCCACGTGCCGAGTCCGGAGTGTCGGCCGTTTCCACTCCCGGCTTATTTCTCTTCCCCTTGAGGGGAAGACAGACAAAGCAGATGAATATAAAAAGGTGAGTTTTAACGTGTCCTTTTGAATGAGTGTTTTTGTTGATGTCAATTATCTTAGGAACACCAGTGCTTTACCTGATGGTCTCCTGATTACAAACCCCGTTTCCATACGAGTTGGGAAATTGTGTTAGATGTAAATATAAACGGAATACAATGATTTGCAAATCCTTTTCAAGCCATATTCAGTTGAATATGCTACAAAGACAACATATTTCATGTTCAAACTCAAACTTTTTTTTTTTTTGCAAATAATCATTAACTTTAGAATTTGATGGCAGCAACACGTGACAAAGAAGTTGGGAAAGGTGGCAATAAATACTGATAAAGTTGAGGAATTGTGACAGTTTGACCCCACACTGTCACTGTTTGACCTTTGGACTTCCTCACAAAGCGTGCACATTTGTTGGGAAGCTCAACTTGGACAAACTACAAACATTCAATCTTGTTAGCTAGTGAAAAGCATGTGCTCAACAAACAAATTGTTACCTGTCACCCACCATGGCTCTGAACAGTTGACTAAAAGAGTCAGGGTGGGGTTGAGGGCTTTATATAGGTGAACACACCTGCATTCACTAATTAGGCCAAATTTGGGTGGAACCATGATTATCAAAAGCTGGGTATTACAGAAGGACACTGGACATTTGAAAGTTGTGTTGTCACCCGTCTTAAACCCAAAAGTGATGTTTTGAAAAAGACAGTAATGTATAGGGCAATCACTTACTGGAATCGACTTCCACAATATCTGCTATCAATCACCAGCAGAGTGGGTTTTAAGAATAGACTAAGAGGAGAAGTATTGCGTAAAGAGATTATTCTAGATTGTACCTAATGTCATGACTGTTTTTATTGACTATTTTATTGATTATGGGACAAGCAGTAGAAAATGGTGGATGGAACTTTTTTCGTCACTTACTGTTTGTCTTTGGTACACTAATGTATATATTTTAGGCCATTGGTTCTTTGTTTTATTTTTTTTTTGCAAAAATATATATATATCTATTTTTATATTGCTCTTTTTATATTTGGTATGAACAATATTATGTAAACTCGAAGTTATTATTATTTTTTTGGTTCTTTGTTGTTGCTATTTTTGTATTACAACATTTTATTATTTGATCATGTTGTACTGCATTTTAATCTTTTGTTTTGTGATTGTTTAATGTTTTTTGCCTGGACCCCAGGAAGAATAGTCTCCACTGCGGTGTAGACTAATGGGGATCCTTAATAAACTTAACTTAATAAGCCTGAATTTACTGTGTACAAAAATGACTGCTCTACACATGCAAAAGTACTATGTGAATACTTTTTAGACATGTGATGGTTATTTATGGTGTCATTTGCAAAATAACTGTTTTCTTAATTCCCCCTGTCAAATTGGTCCCAGCTAGTGGGCGGAGCTATGGGCTATTTAAGTTGGAAAATGCCGCTTTTCTGACAGTCTGCTGTTGGTCACTGCCAGAGGAGCTTCTCTGTCCTGAGCAGGAGTTTCAGTCTTCATGCATCATCTACTGAGATTGTAGGTGCTTTGTTTTCCTGTCATTGTTCACCTTTTGACTTTTTGGGGGGGATTTCAATAAATGTTTGTAAACTGTTACCAACTGCGTGCCTTGCCATCCTTGATTTGAAAATCCGGTTTTGCAAAGGTTACATTACCTTCACCCGAGGCGGGGTGTGACAGGAATGCTCATCAAACACTTATTTGGAACATCCCACAGGTGAACAGGCAAATTGGGAACAGGTGGGTGCCATGATTGGCTATAAAAGTAGGTTCCATGAAATGCTCGGTCATTCACAAACAAGGATGGGGCGAGGGTCACCACTTTTTTCAACAAATGCGTGAGCAAATTGTTGAACAGTTTAAGAAAAACCTTTCTCAAGCAGCTATTGCACGGAATTTAGGGATTTCACCATCTACGCTCCGTAATATCATCAAAGGGTTCAGAGAATCTGGAGAAATCACTGCACGTAAGCAGCTAAGCCCGTGACCTTCCATCCCTCAGGCTGTACTGCATCAACAAGCGACATCAGTGTGTAAAGGATATCACCACTTGGGCTCAGGAACACTTCAGAAACCCACTGTCAGTAACTACAGTTGGTCGCTACATCTGTAAGTGCAAGTGAAAACTCTTCTATGCAAAGCGAAAACCATTTATCAACAACACCCAGAAACGCCGTCGGCATCGCTGGGCCTGAGCTCATCTAAGATGGACTGATACAAAGTGGAAAAGTGTTCTGTGGTCTGACGAGTCCACATTTCAAATTGTTTTTGGAAACTGTGGACGTCGTGTCCTCCGGACCAAAGAGGAAAAGAACCATCCGGATTGTTATAGGCGCAACGTGTAAAAGCCAGCATCTGTGATGGTATGGGGGTGTATTAGTGCCCAAGACATGGGTAACTTACACATCTGTGAAGGCAACATTAATGCTGAAAGGTACATACAGGTTTTGGAGCAACATATGTTGCCATCCAAGCAACGTTACCATGGACGCCCCTGCTTATTTCAGCAAGACAATGCCAAGCCACGTGTTACATCAACGTGGCTTCATAGTAAAAGAGTGCGGGTACTAGACTGGCCTGCCTGTAGTCCAGACCTGTCTCCCATTGAAAATGTGTGGCGCATTATGAAGCCTAAAATAGCACAAAGGAGACCCCCCGGACTGTTGAACAACTTAAGCTGTACATCAAGCAAGAATGGGAAAGAATTCCACCTGAGAAGCTTCAAAAATGTGTCTCCTCAGTTCCCAAACGTTTACTGAGTGTTGTTAAAAGGAAAGGCCATGTAACACAGTGGTGAACATGCCCTTTCACAACTACTTTGGCACGTGTTGCAGCCATGAAATTATAAGTTAATTATTATTTGCAAAAAAATAATAACGTTTTTGAGTTTGAACATCAAATATGTTGTCTTTGTAGTGCATTCAATTGAATATGTGTTGAAAATGATTTGCAAATCATTGTATTCCGTTTATATTTACATCTAACACAATTTCCCAACTCATATGGAAACGGGGTCTGTAAGTATAAGTGTTTGTATATAGTATATAATTGGTACAAAGGTTCAACTAACACATGTACAAGGATATTTTACATGCCTTTACTGTGTATATAATTGAACAGTGTTTATGTTGTGTACAAAGTGTATTTATAATATGTTGTGCAAAGGAAATTTCATATTTTTAGGAAGCTCATCTTGTATTTGACTTTGTTTATAGAGTTAGGCACAATAAGTGTTCAACTTCAGCCTAAACCCTTTCGGTCTGCAACATTTTCAATTTATGAATGTAAAACTGTTTGTTTATGTAAAACTGTTTGTTTATTTTGTTGACCACTGACCGAAGAAATAATAAACTACTACTAAACTATTCACCTTTTTTAAATGACCACTAAAATACAAGAAAATACTAACCTTGTGGCTTATTGGAGGACATTTAGATGTCAACTGGCTGTCCAGCTTTGCACAAGTAAACACGCTGCATGACAACTTGCATCGGAAATTTTAATGCAAGCCGTATAATCCGATACTTGGTTTTTTGCTTTTATCGGATCGGGACAACCTTACAACTACAACACAAATAAAACTGTGTTCAGCACAGAGAAGGATGACAAGGAATCCAACATTGTGCACCCCTGGTGGAATACAACAATCACGCATACGACCAACACACTGACTACAATCTGTTGTGTGTATTCACTGGGAGGGAAAAACAATCATCATAACATCTGCCGGGCAAGCTTTTAAAGGAAACTCATGCATCACTTAACGGTGTCGTAAACATTTCACGACGCTTGGAAGACAAAGATGCGTGAGGGCCCGGTGTAGGCAGAGACATACAAATATATAGCAGATTTCTAAATACATTTATACATAAAAGTGTCAGCCAGAGAGGAGGGAGAATGCAGGATTCAAGGGGAGAAATAGGTGTGAAGTGACTGAAGCAGTGAGTGGCAGGAAGTCACTAGCGGACTGACGGCGAAAATAAGAACAGATCGAAACACGCAGCCGTTAGCACTCACTTGAGAACTGCTGCCTATACAAACCCCGTTTCCATATGAGTAGGGAAATTGTGTTAGATGTAAATATAATGGCTGCAACACGTGCCAAAGTAGTTGGGAAAGGGCATGTTCACCACTGTGTTACATGGCCTTTCCTTTTAACAACACTCAGTAAACGTTTGGGAACTGAGGAGACACATTTTTGAAGCTTCTCAGGTGGAATTCTTTCCCATTCTTGCTTGATGTACAGCTTAAGTTGTTCAACAGTCCGGGGGTCTCCCTTGTGCTATTTTAGGCTTCATAATGCGCCACACATTTTCAATGGAAGACAGGTCTGGACTACAGGCAGGCCAGTCTAGTACCCGCACTCTTTTACTATGAAGCCACGTTGATGTAACACGTGGCTTGGCATTGTCTTGCTGAAATAAGCAGGGGCGTCCATGATAACGTTGCTTGGATGGCAACATGTTGCTCCAAAACCTGTATGTACCTTTCAGCATTAATGGCGCCTTCACAGATGTGTAAGTTACCCATGTCTTGGGCACTAACACACCCCCATACCATCACACATGCTGGCTTTTCAACTTTGCGCCTATAACAGTCCGGATGGTTCTTTTCCTCTTTGGTCCGGAGGACACGACGTCCACAGTTTCCAAAAACAATTTGAAATGTGGACTCGTCAGACCACAGAACACTTTTCCACTTTGTATCAGTCCATCTTAGATGAGCTCAGACCCAGCGAAGCTGACAGCGTTTCTGGGTGTTGTTGATAAACGGTTTTCGCCTTGCATAGGAGAGTTTTAACTTGCACTTACAGATGTAGCGACCAACTGTAGTTACTGACAGTGGGTTTCTGAAGTGTTCCTGAGCCCATGTGGTGATATCCTTTACACACTGATGTCGCTTGTTGATGCAGTACAGCCTGAGGGATCAAAGGTCACGGGCTTAGCTGCTTACGTGCAGTGATTTCTCCAGATTCTCTGAACCCTTTGATGATATTACGGAGCGTAGATGGTGAAATCCCTAAATTCCTTGCAATAGCTGCTTGAGAAAGGTTTCTCTTAAACTGTTCAACAATTTGCTCACGCATTTGTTGACAAAGTGGTGACCCTCGCCCCATCCTTGTTTGTGAATGACTGAGCATTTCATGGAATCTACTTTTATACCCAATCATGGCACCCACCTGTTCCCAATTTGCCTGTTCACCTGTGGGATGTTCCAAATAAGTGTTTGATGAGCATTCCTCAACTTTATCAGTATTTATTGCCACCTTTCCCAACTTCTTTGTCACGTGTTGCTGCCATCAAATTCTAAAGTTAATGATTATTTGCAAAAAAAAAAAAAAAATGTTTATGAGTTTGAACATGAAATATGTTGTCTTTGTAGCATATTCAACTGAATATGGCTTGAAAAGGATTTGCAAATCATTGTATTCCGTTTATATTTACATCTAACACAATTTCCCAACTCATATGGAAAGGTGATTTGTACATGCATGACGCGACAGTTTGACAACAGCCACCTTCCTCCATCTTCAGAACGGGTAACAAACTCTTCCGTGTTCATGCATGAACAAATGCTGCAGGGATCCATCGCAATGAATATGACTCTTAACGCCACGAGGCACAATACGCTAAAAAAAAATCAGCTTCACGCTCCAAATGACAGTAAGAAGAAAACCAAATGGAAGAGTGAGCAATTTCCCCCCAATTCTTCAACTTAAATACCCTTGAAAATAGTTAAGTCTGATTTAAACCTTCTGTTTGTTACATGACAAAGGTATTTCAGGAGACTGCTGGTACTGCTTGGCTCTGAGCCACGAGTTCAAAACATGATGTAATGGACTAATTATGGGAGCTACTCAAATGACAGCAAACTACACCCGACATGTTTTTATTATAGGAGACTCAAAAGGAGGTCTGATGAGGTCAGTGCGTTTCTCACTTAGGCCTTCAGGGATGTCCTACTTAGTCCGACTACACCTTTCAAAATACTGTAAGTTAAATTAAAGTACCAATGAATGTCAAACACACACTAAGTGCATTTCCATTTGACCCATCCCCTTGTTCACCCCCTGGGAGGTGAGGGGAGCAGTGGGCAGCAGCAGTGGCCGTGCCCGGGAATCATTTTTGGTGATTTAACCCCAAATTCCAACCCTTGCTGCTGAGTGCCAAGCAGGGAGGTAATGGGTCCCATTTTTTTTGTCTTTGGTATGGCTCGGCCGGGGTTTGAACTCACAACCTACCGATCTCAGGGCGGACACTCTAACCACTAGGCCACTGAATAGGTTTAATAAAGTAGTAATTTATGTCACCACATTGACGTGGCTGGAGATACTATAAATAAACACAATTGCTCACTACTTAACATTGAATCCCCTCAACAGTGTACAAAAGGGTCTTTTTTTGTTTTTGGTGCTTCTATGATTTTCGAGGAATAAATCATGTTTGTTTTTACCTGCACGGCTTGTCCGGAGTAGTCCGTCTGCCTTCCTGGGAGAACGACCCCGCATAAAGATGCGACCCCGCCGTATCAACAATCCACATGCATGCTTGTTATTACCCACATCACACCATAAATAGAAAGGAGTGATTGTTTTACTTTAAGCGTCTGTCAAAACAATATTGTTAACCCGAATTAACATTGAATCACGAATCTCGTAAATCCCTCACAACCAGAGGTGGGTAGAGTAGCCAGAAATTGTACTCAAGTAAGAGTACTGTTACTTTAGAGATTTATTACTCAAGTAAAAGTAAGGAGTAGTCACCCGAATATTTACTTGAGTAAAAGTAAAAAGTATGTTGTGAAAAAACTACTCAAGTACTGACTAACTGATGAGTAACCTGTTTGTTTAATGATGACGGCAACAAATAATGCACAAAAACATAAAAATAGCAATGAGCAAATTCAGAGCCAGGAATATCTCTTAAGCAACTAAAACAATAATATATATTAAATAATAATACATTAACATAAAAAAAATTAAGGCAAATTGAGCCACAATAAATTAACAGCACCATAGGCTCAGTAGGCAGAAATTACAAAGGAAAATAACAAGTTAGCCTTTACACAAACCATAAACTGATAGGCGGAGGCTGCACCTGGGAACACACTGTGCACTTCTGATTGGTGTTTCTATGCATGCGCGTGTGTGTGTGTGTGTGTGTGTGTGTGTGTGTGTGTGTGTGTGTGTGTGTGTGTGTGTGTGTGTGTGTGTGTGTGTGTGTGTGTGTGTGTGTGTGTGTGTGTGTGTGTGTGTGTGTGTGTGTGTGTGTGTGTGTGTGTGTGTGTGTGTGCGACTGTGCATGTATGTGTGTCTCTGTCTGTCTGTCTATGAGGCTGCAGTGCGTTAATAAATGTCCCCACACGATGTACATTTGACAGTGATTCATAGCAGGGAAGCTAACATCAGCCTAGGGTGACAGCCAAAATATCTACTAACGTTACTTACCGCCATGTGCTTCCTCAAATTTGACGTTGAGTTCATGTAAGCTTAAGCTTGTTGTTGTTTGCCGCTGAAACTTTATGTGCAGTTAATCATGTGACCGCCTGGCTCTGTTTGATTGGTGAAACGGAGTCAAACGTCACCAGAGACTGTATTTGATTGGTGAAACGCAGGCATGCGATAGATCCTACTTTGAAAGTCTGTCTGACAAAGCAAAACAAACAAAGCGTGCATTAACAGATGGATAAAAATCAGTAGCGAGTAGCGAGCTCAACGTAGATAAATGGAGCGGAGTAAAAGTAGCGTTTCTTCTCTATAAATATACTCAAGTAAAAGTAAAAGTATGTTGCATTAAAACTACTCTTAAAAGTACAATTTATCCCAAAAGTTACTCAAGTAGATGTAACGGAGTAAATGTAGCGCGTTACTACCCACCTCTGCTCACAACATTACAGTTGTAGATAATCGCTGGTTATTATATTGCTAATACGTTCATTTATGCGCTACGGTTATTGGTTTTCGCATGTCGATTAGCCTCATTGTGATCGTCCTTCTGCGATGTCCCATACCAAGGTTGATACGGAATATGAAATGATACGAATCCAACTGGGCTGTGAATGCAGTCAGGTCCAAGCTCGGCTACGCTCACAACTATGCCACGGATCAAACAGCATAGGAGCAGGGAGAGAGCCTGTGAATGTCAAACAGCCACTGCTGTTCAAACAGATGTTAGAAGCATCAGCATTGATATCCAGATATCCCATCCAACACCCCACAACACCCGTGCATAGAACCTGCAGCTCCACAACAACAAAGTTTCGTATCCAACTGACTTGCACGCTCATTTTGCACCTTTGTCTGTAATTAAAAAGAGATTAAATGACTGTTTAGATTTAGAGTGAGGTATGTTGTAGGGAAAGACATTAATGTTTCTTGTTTTCATATTAGCATTTAAGCTAGCAAGCTAGCGCCAGTCAGTCTGTGAGTATATCAAAGTGCAGTTATCAATCACATTTTTTTTTTAGTATTTTAATCCAAAATGGTAATACTAGCTGTCAGGAGTTTTACCACGGTCATCATTATTACAATTTATCGTTACATTCCTAATTAATAGAGATGTCCGATAATGGCTTTTTTTTGCCAGTTTCCGATATCCCGATATTGTGACATGACAGAGTCATGCCACATTTCGTACTACACATAAAAAAAGCTCCATTTTACCCATTCACATACAAATGCTGAATCTGGACATTTTGAAAGTCTCCACTCTGGCCATACTTTTCCAAAAGCTGAGTCTTTAAGAACAAAATACTTCACCGAGAAGTCTACGCGTTTAAAAAAAATAAATCAGTATTCGTGTGGACAGAGCTTTATACATGCAAACCAACAAGTAGCTTTCTACTAGAGATGTCCGATAATATCGGACTGCCGATATTATCGGCCGATAAATGCTTTAAAATGTAATATCGGAAATGATCGGTATCGGTTTCAAAAAGTAAAATTTATGACTTTTTAAAATTTCGCTGTACGGAGTGGTACACGGACGTAGGGAGAAGTACAGAGCGCCAGTAAACCTTAAAGGCACTGCCTTTGCGTGCCGGTCCAATCACATAATATCTACGGCTTTTCACACACACAAGTGAATGCCATTCATACTTGGTCAACAGCCATACAGGTCACACTGAGGGTGACCGTATAAACAACTTTAACACTGTTACAAATATGCACCACACTGTGAACCCACACCAAACAAGAATGACAAACACATTTCGGGAGAACATCCGCACCGTAACATAACATAAACACAACAGAAGAAATACCCAGAACCCCTTGCAGCACTAACTCTTCCGGGACGCTACAATATACACCCCCCGCTTCCCCGCTCCCCCCCTCCCACCTCAACCCCGCCCACCTCAACCTCCTCATGCTCTCTTGGGGAGAGCATGTCCCAAATTCCAAGCTGCTGTTTTGAGGCATGTTAAAAAAATAATGCACTTTGTGACTTCAATAATAAATATGGCAGTGCCATGTTGGCATTTTTGTCCATAACTTGAGTTGATTTATTTTGGAAAACCTTGTTACATTGTTTAATGCATCCGACACGGTGACGTGCGGTGAAGTTCATGGCTGGTGAGGCACTGACTTCATCACAGTCAGATTTACAAACATATGAACCCTAAAGAGTATCTTATTCACCATTTGATTGGCAGCAGTTAACGGGTTATGTTTAAAAGCTCATACCAGCATTCTTCCCTGCTTGGCACTCAGCATCAAGGGTTGGAATTGGGGGTTAAATCACCAAAAATGATTCCCTGGCGCGGCGCCGCTGCTGCCCACTGCTCCGCTCACCTCCCAGGGGGTGAGCAAGGGGATGAGTCAAATGCAGAGGACAAATTTCACCATACCTAGTGTGTGTGTGACAATCATTGGTACTTTAACTTAACTTTAACTTTACGCATACAAACTGTAGCACACAAAAAAGCACATTTAATAAAAAAACTTTATTATGGTCTTACCTTTACTTATAAATGAAGTCCATGCGCCGCTCCTTCTGAACAAAAGCATCGATAACTTGTTTATAGAAGTCTTCCTTATCTTTCTTCAGTTTTAAAAGTCTCTCTGTCTTGATGGAGATCTTCCTTTAATTATTACCTCCTGCTTCGATTGAAAGTCCAGTTTAGAAAACTGTTTTATTTTAGATATGTAATCCTCCATGTTAAAAGTCCTGGCGAGAGGAAAAAATAAACGATCGCTGCTAACTGTTGCTGCTTGTTGTCACTTATTCTGCAGCCGAGTAGTCGCAAGAATGATTGCTGGGATCATTAGCACCCTCTACCACCATGAGGCGGGATTACTGCGGGCCTCACACAGTGCGTCTTCGCAGCCGTTTTATGATTGCTCAGCACAAGAAATACGTTACACACATACAGTTGTTGACAAAATACACTGTACATTATATACCTCAGCTAACTAAACTATGGAAATGTATAATATAATTCATATAGCAATACGGTCTCACTGCACAGCAGGCCAGCAGATAGCCGAGTCATTGCGCAATCCATGGCGAGGCTCAACTGGCTGCTGATCACCGCAAGTCTCTTCTCAGTATTTGAACGGCAAATGTGAAAATTCAGCGATTCTGAATAAAAATGATCTAAAACTGGTGAAGTTAAATGGAAAATAACTTTATAGTATAATCACTGGATACATTCAACAATTTAATTAATTTTTTTTCTTTTTACATTTTTTTTCTTTTCATGTTGGCACGTGAGGCCTCGCCTCACCTGCCTCCCCTGACTGCACGTCACTGATCCAGCGGGGCATCACAACAAAATTAGGCATAATAATGTGTTAATTCCACGACTGTATATATCGTATCGGTTGATATCGGAATCGGTAATTAAGAGTTGGACAATATCGGAATATCGGATATCGGCAAAAAAGCCATTATCGGACATCTCTACCTAGAAGTAATTTTTTTAATGTGTCTCTTTAAAGACATGCTGTAAAAATGTATACCAACTAAAAAATGTCCACAAACTGGAGGATACATTTTTTTAATCAGTATACAATTTAAATAAAATAGTTAAAAGGATTTATGGTATAATACATAAACATCATACTAGTAATGCAAATGATGCATGTGTTTGGAAATGGATGACTGATTTAAACATTTTAGGAAAAGACATGTCTTGGAATGATATTTAGAAAAATGCTAATAAGCTCTTTAGATGTATGAAAAATTGTCAAAATAACATCTTGAATAGTTTATATTTGACTCCCTCCCAGTTGTTTAAAATGGGTACAGCAGATACCGAGTTATGTATGAAGTGTCAGGCAGCTGAAGGAACTCAAATTCATTTACTGTGAGAATGTCAGTGATTAAAGAGTGGTGGTCTGTTCTTCAGAATTGCCTTGTTTGTCCATTCTAGGCCACCGTAGGTAACGTGAGGTGCCCGAGTCACGAGAGTTGCTAATAATAGCTCATGTGTGTTGAACTGTAGATGAGGAACTGTAGCTTCCTCATGAACATGACATCATGTCAGAGTTGTGGACTAAACGCCTACAGTGACCAAAAGAATGGCAAGTTTTGGGGCCCTCGGAGTCGTTTGATTTTGCCGCCTAGCGGAGTTTCCGCTAGAGGCAGCACTTTTCTCGCTTTCAGACCTTACAAGATCTCCTGTGTCCAGTTTTAATGTCGAAGAAAAGAAACGGAAAGACCGACGTAGCAATTTATCAATGACTGCAACGTTATTAGGTCCTTTTTCATTTATTGTTCGATGGATTGACGTATAGGCTGTCAGGTTCAAACACTGATGACTAGGGATGATGTTTGATAAGAAATTATCGAGTTCGAGCCCATTATCGAATCCTCTTATCGATCCGATTCCTTATCGATTCTCTTGTCGAATCCAGATAGGTTGTTGTATATGGAAAAAACACAATATTTGGTTTAACAAAAGCTCACTTTTATTTTGTAAGAAAAAAATAAAATAAAATAAATAAATAAGTATTGACTGTTACCCCCCTAAAAAAAAAAAGAAAAAAAAAAAAAAAATAGACTGCTGTTACCCAAAGTATATTAAGTGGGATTTTTCAGAAAAACAAATATATACAGTAACACAAGAACAACCTGTCTCTGTGATCACTATAGGTGTACAAATAATAATATAGTGTTAAATAAAATCAGTCCCTTGGGCACAAAACTGAAAATGATACAGCTCTCCAAAAAGTGCACTTCTGCTGCTATTGGAACATACTAACTACACACACTATGACACTAAGAACACCACAGTCATCAATCAACAATTCTTCCTCCCGTACATGAGAGTGAAGCCTGGCAATAATTGCATATTGCCTGTTCTGCCCTCACTATACGTGTTGAGGTTATACAGCTTGGCAGACAGCTAACAAACAATCCAAAGCAGATTAATCCATTTAGGCTCTTTATTGTTGTTGATCTTGCTTTGTCTTTTCCTATCTTTACTTTTGTCTTGCACTGGACTGTTTTTTTTTTTTTTTAAACTGAAATACACACAATGACAAATGTTACATACTGAAATGTAATACACAATATGTAAATATTAGCTTCACACAAATATACAGTACTATCATCAAACAAATACTTCTGAGGGTTGAAACTATTTCGATGTTGGAAATATACGACTGGCAGCCATTTTAAGTACTCAAAACATGCATTGAAACAGTGCACAAAAATCATTTTTCAATAAACATCTTAGTATCAAACTTAACCACTTTCCACCTTAATATTGAGTTACATAAACAAGTTAAACAGTTTACTTACAGACTTATATTTTCCAAGGCTTGTAAGAGCTAACACAACTTCTCAATTGTCTCAACCCGGAAGTGCCCAAACTAATGACGCGTAGTATTTTCATATCGCCACAAGGTGTCAGTAGGAGTCTACAATCAAATGGGCATAACATTGCAGGTCCCACAGGGCATTTCCTGTACGTGGGAAGGGATTCGTTCCCAGGGATTCTAATAAAGAACCAACTCTTTTTCTTTACTATAGTGGCCTCGATAACGGGAACCGGTTCTCAAAAAGGGATTTGAGTCCATGGAATCGGTTATTTTCTTATCGAACAACCGGGAGAACCGATTTCGAACATCATCCCTAAAACAGACAAGAAGCAAAGAATCAAACAGAGACAGAATTCAATTTGGCTCAGTGAGGAGAAACGTGTACATCTGTACCCGTGTACAGTGTTATTACGCTCTGCCAAAAGATTGCACGCCTCCTTTTTTTATTTGGACCTTCCCTGACCACATGGCAACAGCTGCTTCCAAGGGGACGGGGTCGTAAACGGCCATTGCCATTGACAGTTCGAAAGGAAAGATCGGTTCAAAAAGAGGTCGTAAAAGAGTTCAATAAAGTGGTTCGTAAAATAATTTAAAAAAGAGGTTCGTAAAAGAGTTCAATAAAGAGGTCGTAAAAGAGTTAAAAAAAGCGGTGCCTGGAGGGGAGTCAGGCCCTGCTTCCTCTCCGCTTTGTAGTTCTGGGGTCACGACAATATCTTTCTGTTCATTACAATACATGAAAGAAACAGAAACACCTTCATGTTGCTTCCCCCCCTACACAGTGGAGTTTTACAAGCCTTCTTCTTGGTAGGTTTAAAGACAGCTTTTGTAACACAATGTAACACAAAGTTGTTGTGATAACTTAGAAACAATTATTCTAACAGGCTCAGTCCTATATTTTTATTACATTATTAATGCCTCTGGACATCGTATTCAATGCCATTTAAGCCTTAAATTTTCACAAAATCAATCTAATGTATTTTATTGCTTTTTAATGCCTCACGGAAACCCTGTGTTCATGTTGTTGTTACAATAGCCTATACATACAATAATAGCTAACATTAGCTATCTAAATAACTATCATTTTCTATCAACACACAAAGCTAATGTGTGTGTAACTGTTACGCACTGGCGTAGTTATGTCATTACGTGCTGAAAGGGATATAATGCTTCAAAGGCACTGTAAAGTTATTGGCCTGCAGGCCTCCACATAAAGGTTGCAAACAGCCCCTTTAAATGGCTGTCAAGCTTTGCACAAGTAAAGGTGCTGCAGGACTGCTTGTATCCAAGCATTTATATCGGAGATTCCGTTTCCATATGAGTTGAGAAATTGTGTTAAATGTAAATATAAACGGAATACAATGATTTGCAAATCCTTTTCAAGCCATATTCAATTGAATGCACTACAAAGACAAGATATTTGATGTTCAAAATTATAAACTTTTTTTTTTTTTTTTTTGCAAATAATAATGAACTTAGAATTTCATGGCTGCAACACGTGCCAAAGTAGTTGGGAAAGGGCATGTTCACCACTGTGTTACATGGCCTTTCCTTTTAACAACACTCAGTAAACGTTTGGGAACTGAGGAGACACATTTTTGAAGCTTTTCAGGTGGAATTCTTTCCCATTCTTGCTTGATGTACAGCTTAAGTTGTTCAACAGTCCGGGGGTCTCCGTTGTGGTATTTTAGGCTTCATAATGCGCCACACATTTTCAATGGGAGACAGGTCTGGACTACAGGCAGGCCAGTCTAGTACCCACACTCTTTTATTATGAAGCCATGTTGATGTAACATGTGGCTTGGCATTGTCTTGCTGAAATAAGCAGGGGCGTCCATGGTAACGTTGCTTGGATGGCAACATATGTTCCTCCAAAACCTGTATGTACCTTTCAGCATTAATGGCGCCTTCACAGATGTGTAAGTTACCAATGTCTTGGGCACTAATACACCCCCATACCATCACACATGCTGGCTTTTACTCTTTGCGCCTATAACAATCTGGATGGTTCTTTTCCTCTTTGGTCCGGAGGACACGACGTCCACAGTTTCCAAAAACAATTTGAAATGTGGACTCGTCAGACCACATAACACTTTTCCACTTTGTATCAGTCCATCTTAGATGAGCTCAGGCCCAGCGAAGTCGACGGCGTTTCTGGGTGTTGTTGATAAACGGTTTTCAACTTGCATATTAGAGTTTTAACTTGCACTTACAGATGTAGCGACCAACTGTAGTTACTGACAGTGGGTTTCTGAAGTGTTCCTGAGCCCATGTGGTGATATTCTTTACGCACTGATGTCGCTTGTTGATGCAGTACAGCCTGAGGGATGGAAGGTCACGGGCTTAGCTGCTTACGTGCAGTGATTTCTCCAGATTCTCTGAACCCTTTGATGATATTACGGAGCGTAGATGGTGAAATCCCTAAATTCCTTGCAATAGCTGCTTGAGAAAGGTTTTTCTTAAACTGTTCAACAATTTGCTCCTGCATTTGTTGACAAAGTGGTGACCCTCGCCCCATTCTTGTTTGTGAATGACTGACCATTTCATGGAATCTACTTTTATACCCAATCATGGCACCCACCTGTTCCCAATTTGCCTGTTCACCTGTGGGATGTTCCAAAAGAGTGTTTGATGAGCATTCCTCAACTTTATCAGTATTTATTGCCACCTTTCCCAACTTCTTTGTCTCGTGTTGCTGGCATCAAATTCTAAAGTTAATGATTATTTGCAAAAAAAAACATGTTTATCAGTTTGAACATCAAATATGTTGTCTTTGTAGCATATTCAACTGAATATGGGTGGAAAATGATTTGCAAATCATTGTATTCCGTTTATATTTACATCTAACACAATTTCCCAACTCATATGGAAACGGGTTTGTATTATATCATATTTTCATATAATATATACAATATATAACAATTACTAGGGATGTCCGATAATATCGGACTGCCGATATTTTCGGCCGATAAATGCTTTAAAATGTAATATCGGAAATTATCGGAATCGGTTTCAAAATTATCGGTATCGGTTAAATAAAATGTATGACTTTTTAAAACGCCGCTGTGTACACGGACGTAAGGAGAAGTACAGAGTGCCAATAAACCTTAAAGGCACTACATTTGTGTGCCGGCCCAGTCACATAATATCTACGGCTTTTCACACACACAAGTGAATGCAAGTCATACTTGGTCAACAGCCATACAGGTCACACTGAGGGTGGACGTATAAACAACTTTAACAATGTTACAAATATGCGAAACACTGTGAACCCACACCAAACAAGAATGACAAACACATTTCGGGAGAACATCCGCACCGTAACACAACATAAACACAGCACAACAAATACCCAGAACCCCTTGCAGCACTAACTCTTCCGGGACGCTACAATATACATCACCCCGCTACCCCCTACCCCCCCCCCCAAACCCCGCCCACCTCAACCTCCTCATGGTCTCTCAGGGAGAGCATGTCCCAAATTCCAAGCTGCTGTTTTGAGGTGTGTTAAAACAAATAATGCACTTTGTGACTTCAATAATAAATATGGCAGTGCCATGTTGGCATTTTTTTTCCATAGCTTGAGTTGATTTATTTTGGAAAACCTTGTTACATTGTTTAATGCATCCAGCGGGGCATCACAACAAAATTAGGCATAATAATGTGTTAATTCCACGACTGTATATATCAGTATCGGTTGATATCGGTATCGGTAATTAAGAGTTGGACAATATGGGATATATCGGCAAAAAAGCCATTATCGGACATCTCTAATATACAGAATATGATATATACTGGTAAATTGTATTATATAATTTTATATACAATATATAACAATCACCATGTAAAATATTACAGTATATGTAACAGCTGCAGCATAAAATAGAGAGTAGATCTAGCAGAAAATATGCTTTATAAACAAAGAGAGGTAGCTAGCATAGAAGCGGTCAGGTAATAGACAGATATTGCTGTGTGGCGAATGATTATACAGCTGGATGGAGTGCGGAATCATTAAAGTTTGATATTGATTAATAATAATTTCACGATGGGGGCAGTTTGACCCTGGATCAGATTATTCCAATATGTCCTATGTTTGGAAATCCAAACAAGGCTTCAGGGTTGCAAAGTCTGTCCAACATGATAGATTCCAGAAGACTTCAAAAAAACATGAAGCAATGGGCAAGAAGGAGGCTTTAAAACCACTGCATGCACCACATCTACTTTTTAAAATAAAATATTTTGCACTGGTCGTCCAAGCTAAAACACCAAAAGCAACACTTACTCAAAAAGTATTGTCTATTAACCTATGAATCATAAGCAAAACTGGCATAGGCCTCCTCATAAACGACGCGTGAAGCTGCAGGCAAACATTTCTCCTGATGAAAGCTGACACTATCAAACAGTAGACTTTCTCCTGAAAAAAAAAGGGAAGGTTTAAGACAGGGACTAGCTAGCCTGTAGTCTGTGCAAAAGATGAAGAGAAAACTCCCCCCCTGCATGAATATACAGTACGCAGCTATAAAAAGCATACACGGGGATCTTGTTCCTGCAAATGAACGTGTTTAGGTTCTAATGATGACTTCAGGGAATATAGGAATCCTGAAGAAAAAAAAGACATCAATGAAGCTTTGATTACATGGCTGCTAAATCATCATCCTCTTTGTCACGATGATAATGAATGTGTGTGGCATTAGACATTAATACACAACATGCTACACACACACACACACTGCAATATTGTGCATCGCCGCAATAACCACCATTACTAAACATAATCTATCCTCTACATTTACAGTGTAACTGAATACACACAACAAAGTATTAGACGGGCACGATGACATCAAATATCAATGATCAAGCGCAGGTATTTTACAAAGCCTGCACTGTCCAGCGCTGAAAAGGTGTCACAGTGTGTGCATGGCTGTATGAGACCATATGTCATGATCTGACGGATATGGCGCCGCCTGTCTGATTTTTGTTGCAGTGCCTGGTTTCTAGGTCACGGGGCTGAGCCACCTTCACGCACACCTGGTACTCATTTCCTCCTGACCACTAAATGTTAGAATAATTATGTATATATTATCACACTAACTTTATGCTTAAGGACCGTTGCTATAAATGACTGTCAATAGTGCTGAAGTGGTATTTTTGTATCTCTGCAAAACTGGCAGTCCAAAAGATTGCCCGCTGTCTTTATCAGTGTTGTGTCCAGACTCGGCCTGCTGACTGCCAAGGCCGAACACCGCCGTGACGCAGACAGAGCAGAGACAAGGCGATATGACCTGCGTCAACTCATTTTCATTTATTCTATAATCATATATTGTGTCTAACTAAAGTTGTCGAGATTACCCCCTTCCCTCAGCGACAGCTTCGGTGATGTAATAGGGACCTTCCAAATACAAACCCCGTTTCCATATGAGTTGGGAAATTGTAAATATAAACGGAATACAATGATTTGCAAACCCTTTTCAACCCATATTCAATTGAATGCACTACAAAGACAACATATTTGATGTTCAAACTCATAAACTTTTTTTTTTTTTAGCAAATAATAATTAACTTAGAATTTCATGGCTGCAACACGTGCCAAAGTAGTTGTGAAAGGGCATGTTCACCACTGTGTTACATGGCCTTTCCTTTTAACAACACTCAGTAAACGTTTGGGAACTGAGGAGACACATTTTTTAAGCTTCTCAGGTGGAATTCTTTCCCATTCTTGCTTGATGTACAGCTTAAGTTGTTCAACAGTCCGGGGGTCTCCCTTGTGGTATTTTAGGCTTCATAATGCGCCACACATTTTCAATGGGAGACAGGTCTGGACTACAGGCAGGCCAGTCTAGTACCCGCACTCTTTTACTATGAAGCCACGTTGATGTAACACGTGGCTTGGCATTGTCTTGCTGAAATAAGCAGGGGCGTCCATGGTAACGTTGCTTGGATGGCAACATATGTTGCTCCAAAACCTGTATGTACCTTTCAGCATTAATGGCGCCTTCACAGATGTGTAAGTTACCCATGTCTTGGGCACTAATACACCCCCATACCATCACAGATGCTGGCTTTTCAACTTTGCGCCTAGAACAATCCGGATGGTTCTTTTCCTCTTTGGTCCGGAGGACACGACGTCCACAGTTTTCAAAAACAATTTGAAATGTGGACTCCACAGAACATTTTTCCACTTTGTATCAGTCCATCTTAGATGAGCTCAGGTTGATAAACGGTTTTCAACTTGCATATTAGAGTTTTAACTTGCACTTACAGATGTAGCGACCAACTGTAGTTACTGACAGTGGGTTTCTGAAGTGTTCCTGAGCCCATGTGGTGATATCCTTTACACACTGATGCCACTTGTTGATGCAGTACAGCCTGAGGGATAGAAGGTCACGGGCCTAGCTGCTTACGTGCAGTGATTTCTCCAGATCATGTGTTACGCGGTGTGATGTTTGCGCTTCCAAAGATGCTGAGGACAGCAGGTCGCTTGCAGGTAAGATAATGATCTAATTCCAAGACGCAAGGCAAAATACAAATCTTAAATGCAATTCTAAGCATGGAATGAACATTGAGGCTTACTTAGTATAGTGAGACAAACTACTTGCTAAAACGGAGGTTTCTCACATGGTGAGGTACCTCCTGGAAATGTACTGGCTTAGCGTGGCCAAAGGTACAGATGTGTGTTTCCACGTCAAATGAAACGGCAGCCTTTCATCCATTTAGGGGATTTATTACAGTCTTGGCAAGCTGAGCAACGTTTGCTGTGGTCTGCAACAACGGGGCACACAAAACATCCATCAGAAACACAGCAATATCACACACAATGTGTCATGAGGCATGCAGATACAAATCACATAGATGATACAAGCAAAGGAAATTAAATCAGCTTAAAAGGACCTACAAACGAGGCACGATAATGCAACTTGCACACACAGCTATCCCAAATAGCATGTTAGCATTGACTAGCTTGCAGGCATGCACCAACCAAATATGCCTAACTAGCACTCCACACAAGTCGACAACATCAGCAAGGCTCACCTTTATATTCATACAGTGTTAGCTGGACGAATAAGCCAAAGAAGGAGTGGTACAAAACACGTCTTTCTGAGATAGCGTCGGAGAAATTTGTAAACGTAAACAAACCGCTGCGTCACGGTCCACACAACTATGGTGCGTTCAAGGACCGCCTTGGCAGTAGCACAAAGGGGCGCCCGCCCAACACTCTCATTAGTGAACACAAACATGCAAAACAGTGGGCTTTCTAACACAGCCGCCCCAGACTTGTGCCCACAGACAGTCGAATTAAGATAGAAAGTCCATTCAAGTGAGTGCATCATCAATCTTGGGGAGCTGAACCAATCGAGTCACTGATCGAGTATATGTCCGATCCTTGACCTTAACAGAGGCAGTCCGTATGCGTCCAACAGCTCCAGGGTAGGTAGCTGTCACCCTTCCAACAGGCTATAAAGCTTGTGGGAGTTGGGGATCAACAATGAGTACTACTTGGTTGGGAGCAAGGCATTTCCCATTTGCCACTTCTGCCTCTCGTGTAAACTGGGCAAGTAATGACTGATGAATCTGGACCAGAAGTGGTCGGCAAGAATTTGGTTATGTTTCCATCGTCGGCTCCTAAGAACGGTATCATAGACAGCTTGAGGAAGTGACGCATCGTAAGGACCCATCATAAGAATGTTAGGAGTGATGGGGTCCGGATCAGTTATGTCTGATGAGACATAACCTAGGGGCTTCAAGTTCATAATGCCTTCCTTCCACTTCTACTAAGACTGTTCGGAACACAGTTTCAGGCATGGTCTGTTCCTTTAAGACAACTTTAAGAGCAGTTTTAACAGCTCTCACTTGTCTTTCCCAAACTCCACCGAATTGAGGAGCATTTGGAAGATTGAAACGGAACACAGGTTGCTGTTCTGCCAACTGTTTCTACAGCTGAGGGCTCATGGCCCCAAATGCCTCTGTCAGTTCTCAAACTCCATTCATAGATCTTTGGCTCATCAGTCATTTTCAAATCCCGCCATATGAAGTGCAAAACTGGTTTGTTAGGTGTATCTTCTGGAGCATGCCCTTAATGTCCCCGCTGAAAGCTACTGGATATTGCAGATAAGGACTTCAAGCAGGGATTAACCTAGGGAAGGTCCTGGGATGGTTGTTGAGGGACTTTCCTTTGTACTTGAAAGAGCCGTTGAAGACAATCCTGTCCTTGTTGTTGTGCCGCACTATGTGGTGAGTGATGAACCAGGATTCTGAGGCTGAGGTGGCTGTTTCAGATGGCACCACTGCTATGTAGCCCATCTTCTCTACTTTCTGGATCTCCTGGCAGTATAGCTTGGCTTGTTCTGGGTCTTTAGCAAGTCTCCTCTCTGTACTGCAAACACTAGGTAGCACTGCTTATATTGGAGCCTGAAATATAATAGTTAGAATGGCGATGCAGCGGTGTAGCGTACCACTGTATGTTCTTTGCCATATCGTCGAAGTTCGGAGTTGGTCTAGGGCTTGCAATTCTTACTTCAATCGGGTTACATGCTTCTCGTTGGCATATGGCAGCATATCAATCTGCCGTAGATGCTCAACGTTCTTAAAGAGCCCACATGTCGGCAGAATGGCTTCTGTGAACAGGCATTGCTGCTCAGGGGAGATATTTCGTCAATGGTGGGACCTTCAAGTGACCAGCCAAGCTTGGTGTGAACTGCAATAGGCTCTCCTTATGGGACTGACCGTACCGGCTCTGTGCGGACCAGAAGGTGAAACATTTCCGATCCAATGAGCACTAAAAGCTGAGCATGATCAACGAAAGGCAAGGGAAGATTGCACTGACCCAGGTTATCGCATGTGAATGCCTGATGTATGAGATACTTTTCCTAAGGTCTTGACAGGGAAGACACGTGAAAGATAACTGAAGAACCGTAAAGCTGTGTTACCTTTTGGTGAATAGTTCGCAGGGTGAATGCCTCAGGCTCTGAGGTGAGGTTCAGGTGTTGCACTGCTTTAGGCAATATAATACTTCACTCTGAGCCATAATCTAGTACCGCGAGTCTCCAGTACTCTGCTTCCACTAAGAAGTAGAACTCTTACGACTTTCAGCATCACCTTGGTGGATCTGTTTGTTTGATCCAAGTACACCTTTGTGTTAGGAGATGTTACCATCAGCACACATTTCTGGGTTTGCTGGACTGCAGGGCCACTTGTAACATTGGAGGCGGAGCCAGGGTTGCTGGAAGGGGAGCCACTTGTAGCTCTGAAGGCTGGGCTACAGATAGTACAGAATGTGTGTTCAGGGAGGCTTAAGGCAGGGCTGCCTGTAGCATTGGAGGCGGAATTAGGGTTGCTGGAAGGGGAGCCACTTGGACCTCTGGATGTTGGGTTACGAATGCTCGAGATGAAGCCCTATGTAGCACTGAAGATGCAGGAGAAGCAGTTAAGTTTGGCACTCGATGAGGAGCTGTGTGTAGTGCTGGAGTTGGGTTCAGAAACACTGTACCATCAGATTTGCTGTTGTAGCTCCTCCAGCTCCATTTGTTTCATTTTCTCCTCGAGCTCTGCAGCTTCCAAATCTAAGAAGACATTGGCAGAATACTTGCCTGCAGATGATCGAGTTGACTAGATGGACCCAGATTTGGTGCTCTTTTGGGATGAGCATGTTCTTCCACCACGTGAATGCTGAGATGAGGGAGCCGATTGTGTGGGATGGTATTGTCCCGTGGAGGGGAGAGTTACAACCACATAATCATCCAAATAAGATGGGGGAGGGATGTCACTCTCTCTGCAAAACATGGCGTGTTGTTGATTTTGTGGGCTCCTCTGTAGGTTCCATACCTTATTACTCTAAATCTGTCTCAAAGGACTATAAAACGGAGGTTTTTAGATGGTGAGGTACCTCCTGGAAATCACTGACTTAGAGTGGCCAAAGGTACAGAGGTGTGTGTCAACGTCAAATGAAACGGCAGCCTTTCATCCTTTTAGTGGATTTATTACAGTCTTGGCAAGCTGAGCAACGTTTGCTGTGGTCTGCAACAACGCGGCACACAAAATAACCATCAGAAACACAGCAATACCACCCACAATGTGTCATGATGCATGCAGATACAAATAACATACACAGATGATACTAGCAAAGGAAATTAAATCAGCTCAAAAGGACCTACAAATGAAGCACTATAATGCAACTTGTACACACAGCTAGCCCAGTTAGCATCTACTAGTTTGGAGTCATGCACCGACCAAATATGCCTAACTAGCACTCCACACAAGTCAACAACATCAGCAAGGCTCACTTTTATACATTCACGCACAGCATACAATGTTAGCTGGATGAATAAGACGAAGAAGGAGTCTTTCTGAGATAGTGTCAGAGAACATTATAAACGTAAACAAACCGCTCTGCGTCACGGTCCACACAACTATGGTGCGTTCAAGGATCGCCTAGGCAACAGGACAAAGGGGCGCTCTCCCAATACTCTCATTAGTGAAGCATTCGTGAAGCTTAAACACAATCATGCAAAACAGTGGGCTTTCTAAAACTTGCGAAGCAGGTAAACAGCCAAAATTCGTTGAACGAAAAACCTGCGCCGAGTAAACAGCAACACGGGTATTTTAAGGGCAGTGATTAGCGACAAACACAGCTGCTGGGGACACTAATCACTAGAGGTGGGGGAAATATTAGCTTTTTAGATGCATCGCAATTTGGACATGGACGATTTTAGAATCTTTTAGTAAACGTCAATAATGGATATTCGATTTATTTACAGTAAATAAATAATGCAGACAGTCTTAAAATGTGGCTGACTGCAGCGAGCCACCTCACCGAGAGATCCAACCAGCTCCTTTACTATTGGGAACTTATGGTCCAGTTTTGCACACATTTGGATTAATTGAACTGTTTCTTATTCCAAATGAATTGTTTTATTAAAGTTGCAAGTGATAAACGCTTATTTAGTGAAACTAAAAGAAAATGTAAAACTGAATCAATATACCCGTATTTTTTGGACTATAAGTCGCAGTTTTTTTCATAGTTTGGCCGGGGTGCGACTTATACTCAGGAGCGACTTATGTGTGAAATTATTAACACATTAGCGTAAAATATCAAATAATATTATTTAGCTCATTCACGTAAGAGACTAGACGTATAAGATTTCATGGGATTTAGCGATTAGGAGTGACAGATTGTTTGGTAAACGTATAGCATGTTCTATATGTTATAGTTATTTGAATGACTCTTACCATAATATGTTACGTTAACATACCAGGCACGTTCTCAGTGGGTTATTTATGCCTCATATAACGTACACTTATTCAGCCTGTTGTTCACTATTCTTTATTTATTTTAAATTGCCTTTCAAATGTCTATTCTTGGTGTTGGCTTTTATCAAATACATTTCCCCAAAAAATGTGACTTATATATGTTTTTTTCCTTCTTTATTATGCATTTTCGGCCGGTGCGACTTATACTCCGGAGCGACTTATACTCCGAAAAATACGGTATGTATTTAAAGACAAATATTTGTTATTTTGTTCATTGATAGTATCAACGTCTCATCTTTTTTCATTACATGAAGCCTTTATTCTATTTTTACGGTTTGAGAGAGAAAAGTATTTTTTTAAGTTATGTGCATTGACATGTACTAAACGTAAACACATGTACAAGCAGTATCGGGACAGATCCATAAAGAGTTTAACCAGAAATATGTTGTATAGGAATTAACTACTATTATTATTACTACATGAACAAAATTATATGTCACATGAATGTTTTTTAAAGTAATAACTTTGTTACATGAAAAACCCACGAGAAATGTTAAAAAAAATGGTGCTTACTTTTTGATAAGATGAAGATGAAGATAAAATCAAATTAACAAGCTTTGTTCTTCTCCAACACCACCATGTGCAACAGTTTGGCCAACATAATAAACAGGAGTGATACCTCTCACAACTAATACACAATCTTCCTTGATATTTCAGTGTGCGTTCAATTGGAAGGGATGACATAGTATTGATGTTGTTGGAACACTGACAAAGTCAGCAGTTAAAGGACGAGTGAGCATCCCAGTGAAACTAAAGACTATATAAACAAGTTGTGGCAACAATCCCTACACATCGCCTGCTGCGTGTTTCCTTTCGTCATTACCTCTCAGTCACAGCAGGATGCTGTGTTGGGAAAATGAAAGCAAACATCAAATATTTTTCTCCTCCGCTGTATACTTTTAGTGTGGGGACAAATGCATCCGTCTGCAATATTGTCCACACTTGATGCACTCGCCATCTAACAGCAATGTGCTCTTAAAACGCACACTGAGATTCTACACTACAGAAGTGAAGCGAGGGGAGTAATGTGAAACGAAGCGTTTACGCCGGGACAAAATCACCTGGAGCAAGGTCTGTGTAGTTGCTTTCCGCTATGTTTTGTCGAGCGAAACGGCGCTGGAGCGCATACGCCGACTTTGTATCAGGAAGTAAGCAGTGTTGCCAAAAATGTGGCCATTTCCTTGGCGTCCGCCACGCCAAGTGCGTCGACCTCCTCGTCGGCCACGGATGTGGCCATTCCCGGGTCGCCCACCTCGTCAGGTGCAGCGGTTTTCTACGCGTCGCCGCCACCTGACTCTGCCCCGGTAGATTCGGGGACACTTGGTCTGGTGACCCACCGCCAAGTCCCCCTCCCGCCCTCCCATGACTCTTGATCATTGTTTTTTTTTTTGGACATCTGGTATCTGTCCTTAAAGGGGGGCCTCTGTCATGTCTTTTGATCATGTTTTTGTTTGGCTATGTTCTGTTTGGTTTTTGGACTCTTTTTAGTTCCTGTTTTCACGCCCTTGCTTTGTTACCATGACAACCATTAGTTTCACCTGTTTCACATTTGGACTCACGCACCTGTCACTAATCATGTCACTAGTATTTAAGCTTGCAGTTGCCAGGCAGTCGGCCTGGCGACATTACTACTCATGCTACCTCTGATACCTTTAATACCCATGCTACCCATGCTACTCATGTTACCCTTGAGATCATAGTTCATGCTGTTCGTTCTGGTCACAGTAAGTGTTATTTGTTTCATGTCCATAGTTTTGCCTTTGTGCTAGTCCTTGTTTTCATAGCCAAGTTTGTTCTCCGCCTTATGCGCGCCTTTTGTTTGTACCCTTTTGTTTGTACTTTGGAGTTACTAATAAATCATGTATTTACCTTCCCGCCATGTCCAGTCTGGTTCGCTTGCATTCCAGGAAAGCAACCCACGCAGTAATTTGCGTCGCCATAGTCCATGTCATGATCATTTGTTTCTGATTAAATTACTTTTTCTTAGCTGCCAGTTGCACGTTGTTGTGTTCCGGAAGTCGGTGCGTCGCTGTCACTGTCTGTCAAAAACGTTGGTTTTGTCGGACGTTTCTTTAGTGGCTTAAAGTTGTGTTGTGTCCTTTGTCTATGTTGTGGCTTTTGCAATCGTGCCGTTTTTGTGTTGTAATTATTGATATTGTCTTGAGGCGTTTGTGTTTGTTATAGAGATGTCGGATAATGGCTTTTTTGCCGATATCCGATATTGTCCAACTCTTAATTACCGATTCCGATATCAACCAATACCGATATATACAGTGGTGGAATTAACACATTATTATGCCTAATTTTGTTGTGATGCCCCGCTGGATGCATTAAACAATGTAACAAGGTTTTCCAAAATAAATCAACTCAAGTTATGGAAAAAAATGCCAACATGGCACTGCCATATTTATTATTGAAGTCACAAAGTGCATTATTTTTTTTAACATGCCTCAAAACAGCAGCTTGGAATTTGGGACATGCTCTACCTGAGGTGGGCGGGTCGGGGGTGGAGGAGCGGGATTGAGGTGGGAGAGGGGTAGGGGGTAGGGGGGGTGTATATTGTAGCGTCCCGGAAGAGTTAGTGCTGCAAGGGGTTGTGGGTATTTGTTCTGTTGTGTTTATGTTGTGTTACGGTGCGGATGTTCTCCCGAAATGTGTTTGTCATTCTTGTTTGGTGTGGGTTCACAGTGTGGCGCATATGTGTAACAGTGTTAAAGTTGTTTATACGTCCACCCTCAGTGTGACCTGTATGGCTGTTGACCAAGTATGTCTTGCATTCACTCGTGTGTGTGAAAAGTCGTGATATTATGTGACTGGGCCGACACGCAAAGGCAGTGCCTTTAAGGCACGCCCCCAATATTGTTGTCTGGGTGGAAATCGGGAGAAATTCGGGAGAATGGTTGCCCCGGGAGATTTGCGGGAGGGGCACTGAAATTCGGGAGTCTCCCAGGAAAATGGGGAGGGTTGGCAAGTATGACTGGGAGAAGCAACTGCTCTGTACTTCTCCCTACGTCCGTGTACCACTCCGTACAGCTGCGTTTTAAAAAGTCATACATTTTACTTTTTGAAACTGATACCGATAATTTCCGATGTTACATTTTAAAGCATTTATCGGCCGATAATATCGGACTGCCGATATTATCGGACATCTCTAGTTTGTTTTGATCATTCTCGACCACCATAACTATCCGACATTTTTGTTTTGATGATGCCACATGCGGGAAAATAGACTAAACGTATTTTTAAAAGTGCTAAACTTCATATCAAGTCTGCCGTTCTTAAATCCAATGTTTTCCTTTTTCCAGTATTGATCAAAATCGATCGATTCTCTTTTAAAAACAATCTTGGATGGATACATATCTTCTGGAAGGCAAACTTGCACAGCATAGATCGATATACTGTACTCCTTTTCGAACATGTTGAAAAGAGAAACTGGAAATTAAAGTTAAGTTAAGTTAAAGTACCAATGATTGTCCTCTGCATTTGACCCATCCCCTTGTTCACCCCCTGGGAGGTAAGGGGAGCAGTGGGCAGCAGCAGTGGCCACGCCCGGGAATCATTTTTGGTGTTTTAAATTGTGATTTATCATGTTGTATGCTTGCATGTTCGAAATAAACTCAAATTCAACTCAACTCAACTGCATTTTCAGGACTATAAGGCGCACTTCAAATACTTTTTTCCCTCAAAACTCGACACCTTATAACCCGGTGCACCTAGTGTACGGAATAATTCTGGTTTTGCTTACCGACCTCAAAGTAATTTCATTTGGTACATGGTGTAATGATAAGTGTGATTAGTAGATGGCAGTCAAACATAAGAGATACGTGTAGACTGCATTATGATGGCAATATGACTCAAATAAACAACGGCAACATTTTATATGTTCCATTGAAAAGATAAAACATTACACACAGCGATTAAAAATCTATCAAAATGTTTTAGTACGACTTTGGTAAGCTATGAAGCCGCACTGTTTGATGCGCTTCAACGTATGAGTATTATTATGGTGTGTGTATAAGGTAAGACATATTATCTGGTGTTTTGTTTCGCAATATCATGCAAAAGCAACTTTTCTTACCTTCCTGTACCTGCTGATCTGTATTTGGGATCTGCATGAATCCTGAAAATTGCGCACGTCCGCCTCTGTCGTCCGTGACGATGCCGTAGTCGATAAGCTTCTTCTTTTTCTCTATCTTCTTGTTATGGGACATTCATTCTCCAATGTTGTCATTTTTAATATAAAATAGTGTAAAGTTCTTACTTATATCTGTCAGTAAACTCGCCATGAAAGCGCTAAAACATACCGGTGTAGTGAGTTTACATTATTCACCCAAGAAACTTTAGTTATTAGAGAGTTCCGGTCGGATGGTTTTTCACGGGACACATTTCCGATGTTGTTGTTTCCGGCTGAGGAGATGCTGCTCCGTTATTGACTGAAGTAAAGTCTGAACGTCATTAAAACAGTTAGCTCCATCTTTTGACTCCATCTTCTTTCACCCCCGTCTTTGCACGCTACACCGCTACAACAAAGATGACGGGGAGAAGACGCTGTCGAAGGTGAGCCACGTAAATAAAACCGCCCACAGAACGGTGCATCCTGAAGCGACTGTCAGAAAACGGCTTGAAGATGATGTGTAAAACATCATCTATGCAACATTTTGAGCAAATAACCACCATTACATGTTATGTAGACCACAAGGAAGCATTTTCAATGTAGAAAAAAATAATAATAATATTACTCCTTGTGCCCTATAATCCGGTGCGCCTTATATATGAAAAACATCAAAAATAGACCTTTCATCGGCAGTGCGCCTTTTAATCCGGTGTGCCCTATGGTCCGGAAAATACGGTAATTGAAATTTTGAAATATTAATACAAATATCGATATATCAATCCATCGTTACACTCATATTAAATGCATCTGTTTTTTAAAAATTGAATACTTTTCCTATTTTTAAATCTACATATGTTAAAAATGTCATTGAGTTGAGATGAATGCTAATATAGTTTTGCCTTACAGTCAATTGTAAAGCCATGGCGAGCCACAGCACAAAACTTCCTTTATACTAAAGTTAGGGAAGTCTATTTGAATTTAAATGTTTGTAATAAAATATCTTTTGATTGTTTTATCTGATTAAACAATAGATTACACATCTATTGTGTTGAATAACTACAGTACAAGTAAGTGCTTACTGTAGCTAGCTAGCAGAGCAAAAATACGAGCTAGTGTACGTGTGGGAGGGGGTGTAGTCAGCGCTGCTTGCAGGAGGAAAAGTCACCGCCGCTGTCCATGGATACTGAGGGCGAGCACCATCGGGCATGTGCTGATGGCGAGACACAGCTGGCAGGTGATTAGATTTCACAGGTGGTACGTGTTAATCTAATCATCTGTTGTCTTTAACAGTGAGCGGCCGGGAGCAAAGGAGAAAGAGGATTGGTGAGACTGAAAAGTCTGGAAAACATTAAACCTTTGTTAATCCTGCACAACTGGCTTCCAGTGTGTACGTCTGTGAGTCCGCGAGTACGCGAAGCTTACAGTACGCTAACTAGCTTAAGTGAGTTAGCCTTTTTGGACAAACACAATTTAGAGAACAACTGCATGTGGTAACTTGTGTTACCAGTAATATCACGGAATTACCCATTTGACTTGATACACAGGGTTATTGAGCACCACTGGGACAGATATATTCAAATGCAACGGCTATCAAAATGTGAAATGATTGTAAAATGAAGGTATTCTGAGGAAATTATCGCGCATACCCAATTTGACGTTGCTCACGACCATACTTGCCAACCCTCCCGATTTTTCCGGGAGACTCCCGAATTTCAGTGCCCCTCCCGAAAATCTCCCGGGGCAACGATTCTCCCGATTTTCACCCGGACAACAATATTAAGGGCGTGCCGTGATGGCACTGCCTTTAGCGTCCTCTACAACCTGTTGACGCGTCCGCTTTTTCACCTTGCAAACAGCGTGCCGGCCAAGTCACATGTTGTATGCGGCTTCTGCAGACACACGAAAGTGACTGCAAGACATACTTGGTCAACAGCTATACAGGTCACACTGAGGGTGGCCGTATAAACAACTTTAACACTGTTAAAAATATGCGCCACACTGTGAACCCACACCAAACAAGAATGACAAACACATTTCGGGAGAACATCCGCACCGTAACACAACAGAACAAATACCCAGAACCCCTTGCATCCCTAACTCTTCTGGGCTACAATATACACCCATGCTACCACCAAACCCCGCCCCCCCCCCCCACACCTCAACCCCCGCAATCTCCCAAATTTGAAGGCCTCAAGGTTGGCAAGTATGCTCAGGACCATGTTAAACATTACCACAGTTTGTGTGCACTAAAGCTATTTAAATAAACTAACAGCTGTGCTAAGCTGCCAGTGGCAGAACAGCGCCCCCAGCTGGCTGTAAAGTGGCACGTGCATCTGTGCCAGAGGCTGTTCACCTTGGAGACCTGCTGCGGATAACATCAAACATGTAGAATGGAAATGTATTGTACTGGTCAAATGATCTTACATTATGGGATTTTTGGATTTATTGATCGTACAGAGAGGACATTTTAAAGAAAAGAAAGAATTATCCACAACTGCATTCTTTCTGGGACTGGTAGTATCAGCAGTGCCAATATGGTGGCAATTATTATCTTCTTTTAGTGATTAGAAAGTAGACTACCTTTGGCGTGCAAAATATTTATTATTAAAAGCATCAATCACTCCCACTGCACCCCACTGAAAACTACATCAGCAAATCATTTCCCTCTAGTTTCAATGAAAACAATCACCAATAATACCTTTAAAGGCAGACAGTTGTATCATTTGTCCAGCTTTTATACAGAGCCTCATTGTACAGGCGGAGCTTATTTGTGTAAAATGCCAATCATACATTATATACCAGAGTTGGGCAAATATTTTGACCCGGGGGCCACATTGAGAGAAAACATGTGTCTTGGGGGCCAATGTGTATGTGTGTATAAATGATATATACACATTTATCTGTAAAAATCTGCTGTACAGTATGTGTGTTTGGGTCCCTTTTTTTCCAGAAACACTGATACCAAAAGTCACAATGTCCGATAGAGTTCTAAAAAAGTTATTACAGACCACCTCAAAAAAACGGAATGGAATTTTACAGTTTTTTACTGAATGGGACATCCAAAATGTACATTAAAATAAAGAAAATGGGATTTACAATAAAACACTGAATATTAACAACATATGAACATCGCTCCTCTTTTACTTCTTATCTTTTACAATCAAGCAAAACACAACAAAAATGTAACAAACAGCAAAATATGAATGCAAAGGGTAATAAACACCTACAATATGATATATTATCACTTGTATGCAGAAATGTGTTGTACAAATGTGCTTCCGCATCTGATCCTGACACATGCGTTTTCGGGCTGGCGATTTTGAAAACAAACCCCGCCCACTCTGTTTTGTTCCTGGTCTGAGCTGCTGTGACAAAGATTATCGTAATAACTCGTATAACGGCCAAAAGCGCAGACTCCGACCGTTGAAATACTTTCTATAGTTCAAGACTTACGGTCATTTAAAAACAGCACTGCACCTCATAATGGCGGCTACAGTTTTGATGTTAAAGGTCTAAAAAAAATCATGTAGAACGTCCGGCGGGCCGCATTGAACATCGTAATGGGCCGCATGTGGCCTGCGGGCCGTATTTTGCACGGATGTGTTATATACAGTAATGTGGAGACTAGTGTTGTCCCAATACCAATATTATTACCAATTATTACCAATACAATTATTTTGATACTTTTCGGTACTTTTCTAAATAAAGGGGACCACAAAAAATTGCATTATTGACATTATCTTCAACAAAAAATCTTAGGGTACATTAAACATATGCTCATTATTGCAAGTTTGTCCTTAAATAAAATAGTGAACATACAAGACAACTTGTCTTTTATTAGTAAGTAAACAACGGTTCCTAATTTAGTCTGCTGACGTATGCAGTAACACAATGTGTCATTTTCCATTCTATTATTTTGTCAAAATTATTAAGGACAAGTGGTAGAAAATTAATTGTTCATTTACTTTTTAATTTACTGTTAACATCTGCTTACTTTCTATTTTAACATGTTCTATCTACACTTCTGTTAAAATGTAATAATCACTTATCCTTCTGTTGTTTGATACTTTACATTACCGTATTTTTCGGAGTATAAGTCGCTCCGGAGTATAAGTCGCACCGGCCGTAAATGCATAATAAAAAAGGAAAAAAACATATATAAGTCGCACTGGAGTATAAGTCGCATTTTTGGGGGAAATGTATTTGATAAAATCCAACACCAAGAATAGACATTTGAAAGGCAATTTAAAATAAATCAAGAATAGTGAACAACAGGCTGAATAAGTGTACGTTATATGAGGCATAAATAACCAACTGCTATGTTAACGTAACATATTATGGTAAGAGGCATTCAAATAACTATAACATATAGAACATGCTATACGTTTACCAAACAATCTGTCACTCCTAATCGCTAAATCCCATGAAATCTTATACGTCTAGTCTCTTACGTGAATGAGCTAAATAATATTATTTGATATTTTACGCTAATGTGTTAATAATTTCACACATAAGTCGCTCCTGAGTATAAGTCGCACCCCCGGCCAAACTATGAGAAAAACTGCGACTTATAGTCCAAAAAATACGGTACTTCACATAAAATATTCCTTTAAGAAAAATATTTTTGGTGGAAGATTTTGCAAATTTGGTAAATAAATAACCCAAAAATGTACACTACCGTTCAAAAGTTTGGGGTCACATGGAAATGTCCTTATTTTTGAAGGAAAAGCACAGTACTTTTCAATGAAGATAACTTTAAACTAGTCTTAGCTTTAAAGAAATACACTCTATACATTGCTAATGTGGTAAATGACTATTCTAGCTGGTTTTTGGTGCAATATCTACATAGGTGTATAGAGGCCCATTTCCAGCAACTATCACTCCAGTGTTCTAATGGTACAATGTGTTTGCTCATTGGCTCAGAAGGCTAATTGATGATTAGAAAACCCTTGTGCAATCATGTTCACACATCTGAAAACACTTTAGCTCGTTACAGAAGCTACAAAACTGACCTTCCTTTGAGCAGATTGAGTTTCTGGAGCATCACATTTGTGGGGTCAATTAAACGCTCAAAATGGCCAGAAAAAGAGAACTTTCATCTGAAACTCGACAGTCTCTTCTTGTTCTTAGAAATGAAGGCTATTCCACAAAATTGTTTGGGTGACCCCAAACTTTTGAACGGTAGTGTATATTTTGTTGTTTTCTTACTGTAGCGAAAATGAACCGAACCGTGACCTCTAAACCGAGGTACGTACCGAACCGAAATTTTTGTGTACCGTTACACCCCTACCGAATATGATTAATTAGTATGGCGGTACTATCCTAATATGTGTACCTTACAACCCTAGTAGAGACACAGCAATTAAAAAATCATATACCAGACATGAAATGGAGCCAGCATGAATAATCTGTTGTTCCTGTTCATAACAGCTGCACTTGATTTTCTTGCTTGCACGTAGAAGTGCTTAATGTGCTTTCACACCAGTGGGAGGCTCACACTTTCTCAAGGAAAAGGATGACAAAGTGCTTAATCGACGTCTACGTTAACCCCCCACCCTCCCCCATCACCGCCACCTCACACCTACCCAGACAGAGACTGCACTGACGGGGGAGGAAAGTAAGGCATCAGCCCGTGGCGTGCACATGCGCTTGGCAGGGTCAGGCGGCCAACGCTTCGCCCTCCAGGACTGCAACCGCTGTCACAGGGTGGAAAATAAGATCCATTTACTGCAGAGCTCCCGGAGAGAGAGCGCCGTAGGGACTTTCCAAAGAGCTGGCGGCGAGACGCCCTCACTCCACAACAGGAAATCAGCTCTCTGCTCAATTGACTTCCAGGTGGAATATCTCTTATAATGCATTCCGCTGAAAGAAACAAGCGCCTGGCGCTGGCATCATTAACTTCTTGCTTTATACACCATATAAAGGAGTAATCTAGTTACAATCCCATTAGCAGCGTGTCTTTAATGCAAACATTATGTAGAGAAGCTTGTTGTTTGCAGAGCCTGCTGGGGTGCCAAGTGGTGCCATCTGTGCGCCAATAAGTTTCACGGTAGCGTGATGGGGAGCTGCAAGAACCGGAGACGTGGAGTGGGTGACCTTAAAGGCCTACTGAAATGAATTTTTTTAATTTAAACGGGGATAGCAGATCTATTCGATGTGTCATACTTGATCATTTCGCGATATTGCCATATTTTTGCTGAAAGGATTTAGTATAGAACAACGACGATAAAGATTGCAACTTTTGGTATCTGATAAAAAAAAGGCTTGCCCCTACCGGAAGTAGCGTGACGTAGTCAGTTGAACATATACGCAAAGTTCCCTATTGTTGACAATGATGGCCGCATGAAGTGAGAGAGATTCGGACCGAGAAAGCGACAATTTCCCCATTAATTTGAGCGAGGATGAAAGATTTGTGGATGAGTAAAGTGCAAGTGAAGGACTAGTGGGGAGTTGAAGCTATTCAGATAGGGAAGATGCTGTGAGAGCCGGGGGTGACCTGATATTCAGCTGGGAATGACTACAACAGTAAATAAACACAAGACATATATATACTCTATTAGCCACAACACAACCAGGCTTATATTTAATATGCCACAAATTAATCCTGCATAAAAACACCTGCGTGTTTGTTACGCTAGCTCCTAGCTCCTCTGCTAGCTCCTAGCTCCATAGAACACGCCAATACAATTCAAACACCTGATCAACACACACAATCACTCAGCCCAAAAGACCGTTCACCTAACCCAAGGTTCATAAAGCTTATATATTTAAAAAAAAGTTACGTACATACGCAAAAAAAAGTTGCGCACATACGGTCAAGCGATCAAATGTTTAGAAGCCAAAGCTGCATACTCACAGTAGCACGTCTGCGTCTTTGTCATCCAAATCAAAGTAATCCTGGTAAGAGTCTGTGTTGTCCCAGTTCTCTACAGGCGTCTGTGTATCGAAGTCAAAAGTCCTCCTGGTTAGAGTCTCTGTTATCCGAGTTCTTCCATCTTGACTGCATCTTCCGGGAATGTAAACAAAGAAGCGCCGGCTGTGTACTGTTGTTGCTGACTACGTTCGAAAAATACGTCCATTTCGCACCGACAACTTTCTTCTTTGCTTGCTCAGCTTCCTTCTCCATAATGCAATGAACATGATTGCAACAGATTCACGAACACAGATGTCCAGAATACTGTGGAATTATGAAATGAAAACAGAGCTTTTTCGTATTGGCTTCAATGTGGAAGGCATACCCGTGTTCGCCGGGCTACGTCACGCGCATACGTCATCCTCAGAGGCGTTTCGAACCGGAAGTTTAGCGGCAAATTTAAAATGTCACTTTATAAGTTAACCCGGCCGTATTGGCATGTGTTATAATGTTAAGATTTCATCGTTGATATATAAACTATCAGACTGCGTGGTCGCTAGTAGTGGCTTTCAGTAGGCCTTTAACTCTTGGAGGTGGTGGAAGCCCAGGTTGGAATGAGAAGTCACACATGCACAGGCCACTGTGACGGACTAATCAGCGGTTGCATCTCTTTTAATCAATCACATTTCATAGCATATAATAATAATG